>NC_067142.1:17354434-17431934 GCF_903995435.1 Acomys russatus
AGTACCGCAGAGCACTTGTCATGTTAATCTTGGTTGTGAACATGACATATGAAGAAATAGAGAAGCTAAGTGAAGAATTGTTTTTATCAGATTAGCTGCTGCACATGTCTGTAAGGCATTTTCTTCATTGCTAATTGTCTTAGTTTGTTCTTATATTACTCTGAAAAAAAATCATTACTAAAAGCAACATGGACAGGAAAGAGTTTATTTCTGCCCACAGTTTATAATTCACCATGAAGGGAAACTAGGAAAAGAGCTCAAGGCAGGAATCTGAAGGCAGGAACTGAAGCAGAAACCATGGAGAAATATGTCTTACTGGCTTACTCTTTATAGTTTGCTCAGTCTGTTTTTTTGTAGCACCCATGACCACCTTCCCAGGGGTTGCACTGCCCGCAGTGTGTTGGACCCTCCCACATCAATAGCTAATCAAGAAAATGTCTTTACACACTTGCCTACAGATGATATGATAGAAGCATTGTCTCAATTGAACTCCTTTTCTGAGATAACACTAGACTGTGTCTTACTGACAAAAATAGCTAACCCAGGACACTAAGTGATATATGAATGAAAAGCCTACAGAGGGTGGTACCATCCCTAAGCAGGTTGGCCTGGGTATATAAGAAAAGTGACTGGGGGCTGGAGAGATGGCTCAGCAGGAAGGAACACTAACGGCTCTAGCAGAGGACCAGAGTTTTCCCATTGATCTGATGCATCTGACCTCCACAGGCATCTACAACTGCATTAGCATACCAACATGTGGACACACAAGCATACACATTAGCTGAAAATAAAAATGCACTGAAGAAGAAAAGTAGTTGGACATGAGCCTAGAAACAAGCCATAAGTAGCATTTGTCTATTATTTCTGCTTCAGATTCTTCTCTGAATTCCTATCCTGAGTTTCCTCAATGATGAACTGTGACCTGAAAGTATAAGATAAAACACACACTTTCTTCCCCACGTAAATTTTTTCATGGTGGTTAAACAGCAACAGAAAGCAAACTATGACAGCCTGGTAGGGATGATGCACACTTTTAATCCCAGCACTCAAGAGGCCAGCCTGGTCTACAAAGTGAGTCCAGGACAGCCATGGCTATACAAAGAAACCATGCCTCAAGAAAGAAAGAAAGAAAGAAAGAAAGAAAGAAAGAAAGAAAGAAAGAAAGAAAGCTATGACAAAAACTGGTACCAAAAAAAGTGGAATGCTACTTGAGACAGAAAACCACACTGTTTTGAGAGAGGGTGGTAGAATTATTTGGAACACTGAGCTGGAAAAGTCAGTGAGGGCTCAAAATTTGATGGGCTGCTGTTGTGGGTCCTTAGAAGATAAGAATTCTAAAAGAAATGTGCAAGGTGGAGGACTGGCTTATGAAGTTTCAAAAGTAGTTTGAGAGTCCCTGAAAAAACCTGTTGAGGCCCTTCATATAATAGATTTGAATTAAGAATCTATAAGTATAACCTTCTGTGCTTCATTGGAACCATGGATGGTAGTTATCTGGGCCTGAAAAATCAGCTGTCATTAGTATGAGAGAAGCATCAATGAGCCAAAATTGAAGGAGGGTGTTCTACAGGGTCAGCACACACAAAAACAAGAGAAATGGGATTGCTCGATTGCTTTAGAGTCCAAAAGATCATAAGTGAGTCTTACGTGTCAGACATTGAGCTGTTTATAGTGCTAAATTTTGGTTTGCCCTAAGAGCAACTTTTTTTAATGGCCATGGGTTTTCCCTTTTAGATTAAGAAGATACTGAACATAATTTTTGCTTTACAGACCCCTGGATGGGGAGACCTGGTGGCACTCAGAGGAAGGACAGCAGGCTACCAAGAAGAGACTTGATACCCTATAAGCATATAAAAGGGGAGGAAGTCCCCCTCAGTCACAGTTATAGGGGAGGGGAGTAAGACTAAAATGGGAGGGAGGGAGGAATGGAAGGATACAAGGGATGGGATAACCATTGAGATGTAATATGAATAAATTAATAAAAAATGTAAAAGAACCCATAGTTAAGAGACTGGACTTTTAAAGAGGCATTGAACTTTTGGATTGTTTAAAGACTGGGAGACTCTTAAAAGTTGGGACATATTTTATATTATAATATAAAGTATAAAAATAATTAACATACAATCATGGGGACAAGGGAAGCTTAAGGATTAAGAGTGATGTATGTGTTTGTCTTTTTGACAAGTGATACTTAAATACCATTGTCCACTTGACATACCTGGGAAGAGAGACCGTCAGTTAAGAACTTGTCTCCAACACTGTCAAGAGAACAAAGCGACAGCCTACAGACTGGGAAAAAATCTTCACCAACCCTACATCTGACAAAGGTCTAATATCCAAAATATATAAAGAACTCAAGAAATTAAACACCACCAAACCGAATAACCCAATTGAGAAATGGGGCTTGGAACTAAACAGAGAATTCTCAACAGAGGAGTATCAAATGGCTGAGAAACACTTAAAGAAATGCTCAACCTCCTTAGTCATCAGGGAAATGCAAATCAAAACAACTCTGAGATTCCATCTTACACCCATCAGAATGGCTAAGATCAAAAATTCAAGCGACACCACATGCTGGCGAGGATGTGGGGAGAGAGGAACACTCCTTCATTGCTGGTGGGAATGCAAACTAGTACAGCCACTTTGGAAATCTATCTGGTGCTATCTCAGAAAAATGGGAATAGGGCTTCCTCAAGACCCAGCTATTCCACTCCTTGTAATATACCCAGAAGATGCTCCAGCACACAACAAGAAAATTAGCTCAACCATGTTCATAGCAGCCTTATTCATAATAGCCAGAACATGGAAACAGCCTAAGTATCCCTCAGTAGAAGAGTGGATAAAGAAACTGTGGTACATATACACTATGGAATACTACTCAGCTATTAAAAACAAGGAATTCCCAAAATTTGTGGATAAATGGATTGAGCTAGAAATGATCATAATGAGTGAGTTAACCCAGAAGCAGAAAGAATCAAATGGTATATACTCACTTATATCTGCATACTAGCCCAAGGGGCATGTCCCACAAAAGCCTTCACTTACCAGGAAACTGGAACAGAGGGGAGGGCATCCTATTGGGACTCTAAATGAGAGGCGCATGGGAGAACAGCAAAATAAAAGGATACAGAGGGTCCTAGAAATCTACAAGTAGAACAATATGATAGGCAGATTTGGGCCCAGGGGTCCAGCTCAAACTAAGGCACCAGCCAAGGACAATACAGGAGGTAAACTTTAAACCCCTTCCCAGATCTAGCCAATGGTCAGAATATTCTCCACAGTTGAGTGGAGAGCGTGATATGACTTTCTCACGTACTCTGGTGCCTCACATTTGACCATGTCCCCTGGAGGGGGAGACCTGGTGGCACTCAGAGGAAGGACAGCAAGTAGCCAAGAAGAGACTTGATACCCTATGAGAATATATAGGGGGATGTAATCCCCCTCAGGAACAGTCATAGGGGAGGGGAATAATGGGAAAATGGGGGGGGGAGGAATGGGAGGATACAAGGGATGGGATAAACATTGAGATGTAACATGAATAAATTAATAAAAAAAAATCATTGGTTAAAAAAAAAAAAAGAATGATTACCCATTGTTTCCAATTACATATATAATTGGAACATATATAAACAAATACAATGTATTCATTATATATTTAAAAAAAAAAAAAAGAACTTGTCTCCATAAGACTTGTCTGTGAGCATGGCTGTGGGATATTTTTGATTATTAATTGATGTAGAAGCACCCAGACCACTGTGAGTGATGCAATCCTCACGCAAGTATGGCTGGGCAGTTAAACGGAGCAGGGAACAAGCCATTAAGGGCAGTTCCTCCTTGTTTTCTGCTTCAGTTCCTGCTTGAGCTCCTACCCTGACTTCCCACAATGATGGACTGTGTCCTGGAAGCATAAGATAAAATAGACCCTTTCCTCCTCAAGTTGCTTTTCTCATGCTGCTCGTCAGAAAGCAAACTGAGGTTAACCTCTGACCTCACACATGCACACAGAGAGAGAATCAAGGCATTTAAATGAAGTCCCATGTGGATGCTAATCTTTCACTTATGGGCTATACAGTCCCATGCCTTTATTCGAACATTGCTCTTTAACACTTTATCATCACAGCCTCTTCACCATCTCCTCTCCATGTTTTCTGGGTCTCTCTTTGTGTATCTCTGTCTCTGTCTCTCTCTGTCTCTGTCTCTTTGTGTCTCTGTCTCTCTTTCTGTCTCTATCTCTCTCTCTCTCTCTCTCACACACACACCCACCCACCCACCCCACCCCACCCACACACATACACCACATACACATCTGTCTCTCTCCTCTCTCCTTTTCTGATACAGACACAATCTTTAACCACAAGTGCAATGAAAACTTCTTGTCCTCTTTGCCCTGTGTTTTAGTTTCCTTTCTGTGTTTTTCATAAAACATTTCACCAAAAACCAAGTCGGGGGCAGATATTTCATATTACAAGCTTCAGTCCATCACTGAGGGAAATGGGAGCAAAAGCTTGAAGAAGAAGAAACCATGAAGGGATGCTGCTGGCTCACTCAAGCTCTTGCTTAGCTAGCTTTCTTACACAGCCCAGGACCACATAACCAGGGAACAGTGCAGCCCACAGAGGGCTAAGCTCCCTTTTAGTGTTAACAATCAAAATGTTAACAATCAACAGGCATGCCCACAGGCCAATCTGATCTAGGCAGTGCCTCAGTTGAGACTCTCTTCTGGAGGTTGCCTCAAGCTGACAGTTAAGCTAGCTAAGACAATGCATTGTGAGAAGTACCCTTAATACCAGCACTTGGGAAGCAGAAGCAGACAGATTTCCATGTGTTTCAGGCCAGCCAGACCTACCTAGCAAGACCTTGTCTACAAACAACAACGACAACTAAACTAACTAGGATCCACCCAATCCCACAACAGTGTTTTCAACATATATCTGCATTTGCTTATTCAATCAGGATTTATTATTTTCATGGGAACAAATACTCTATACAGCTCACTCCTTTCATCCTCACTCATATTTCTACAGAACAGAGGAGTAGGCATTATTTTAAAGTCCTATTGGGCTGGGAAGATGGCTCCTTTGGTAGAGGCTCTTCATTCTAGCTCCCAGAATCCATGTGGCAGCAGCATACCTGTAACCCCAGCTTTGGGAGCACAGAGAGAATGACCTCAAGATTTCTCCAGCCAGCCAGTCTAATAAAATCTGTGAGTTCTACATCCAAAAATGCTACCTCAAAACATGGCATGGAGCACAACAGAAAAAAGCCACCTGACACTTAACTATCACACACACACACACACACACACACACACACACACACACACACACACACACGAGCTTTTTGACAAGTTAGTAAGTATCTCTTATACTAGATTTTGCGTGCATGGAATGCTAGAAAGAAATCATGCTTTCAAATCATTTATAATCTATAAAAACTCAAGGTCTTTAAAAGTACATATTCAAAGCCAAAGTCTTTTGGAAGTGCACGTCACTATCTGATGGCCAGGGATGAGAGTGATATTTCCCTTTCTTCCAGCAGCTTCCTGGCTGAGTAGTTTATTTGCATTTCCTTATTAACCTTTGTTTTTCTCACACACCAAGATGCAGTCCAATCTCTGACACATCTTTCCATTCTTCTCCTATGAATCAAGCCGATCATGATCATCTTGTTGTCAAATTCTCCTGACAGATAGATTTGCTACAACAAATGAAAACACTAAATAAGCAGCTCCCATCTATTTTTTATGACTGACATTCATTCCCACCAAACAGTAGGTGTTAGCCCAAGATGAAAGCATCTATAATTCCAGAATGTTTCATTTGACTGTAAATCATGAGGTATATTTCCATTGTAACTCTTTTTGTGTGTGTAAAGCCAGATATAAAATACATATATTCTTTAAATTCCTTAGGAAGGATTGCACCAAAGTTTGATTCTAGCAACAACTGAAGGGAAGATGGCTGTGTTCAATGTCACAGAAGGGTTAAAGCTATCAAGAGAAATATTTAATGCGATTATATTTATAAATGAATATGTATATTAAAATATATAAATTGATACAACCAAGAGTTCAAAGACAGGGTGCTCAGTTACAGATGCTTCTCTATCACCCACAAACTGTCACTCTTGCCGTGCACCAAGGTCGTCATCACTCAGCTAGCAGAGCTCCTAGACCTAAGACTATCCAGCAACTGCCCTCAGCAGTTAATAATCTTGCTTGCCATTTCAGCATTCTTCTCTAGGAAAGCAACCACAAGAGCCAGAGCAAAGAGCAAATTCTGGGTGGAAAGTAAAGGAAAACGGCATTTGCAGGAAAATGGATAAATCTGAAAAGAGTTTTGTTAAGTAGCATGACCCAGACCCAGAGAGACAGAAATCAAATGTTCTCTCATGTGCAGATCCCAACTTTTAATGTTTGTACATACGCAAGTAAGGGATAGAAAAGTGGGCATAGTCTAGAAACCTGATAAAAAACAGAGAGGGAAACAAGAGGTGCTGAGGAACTGAAATCAAAAGGCCAACATGTAACAAAAGTGGAAAGGAGGCTACCAGAGAGGGAGGGCATGAGTCGATAGGGAGATGCAGACAAAGAGAGAAGAGGAACAGCAAAAAACAATTTCTGTTTAAAATGTGACAATGAAACTCACTTCTCTCTGTGTTGATAGAAATAAAAAGTTTTAAAGAAAGAGATAGAGAAAAATACTCAAGGGGTAAGACTGCTTGCTGCACAAGCATAAGATTCAACATTCAAATCCCCAACACCCATGGAAAAAGCTGAGAAGGGTCATATGCTAACATGTAGCTTTCCCTGGGACTTAGTGACAGGTTCAGTAAGAGACTCTGTCTTGATGGAATAAGAAGGATAGAGCAGAACACCTGAGATCCACTTTTGGCCTCTGTACACATATGGGCAAGTGCATATATACTTCAGAGACAGAGAGACAGATGAAAAGACAGAGACGGAGAAAGAAATATACTAACAGTAACAAAGTGCTCCTATGTATTTTACCTTCTTCAGTCTTTATGCGTGTATACATGCACAGACACTGCTTAGTATTATTTCATAGATGAAGGAACACAGGCTTAGAAAGCTTTAGTATGCTCTACACCTCATCAGGGACACCAGGCAAAACACTGCCCCAAGCCCTTGCTTGCCAACACCCTTGAAAGCATACCAAACAGTGGTAAACTGTACCCATCCCCTGAGCTCCATTTTCCAACCCACAATACCACCTGCTTTCCCAGAAACCATGCAGGCACCAGGGACTTCAGACCATGCTGATACTAGAGTGCCCCAGAAACAACATTAGCACCCCAAACCACAGAGGTCATGCATGCAAACAACAAAACAAAACAGTAGTGACACCTTACTGGACCAGAGGACACTATATCCCAAGGCCACTCAGGTTAGAAGACCAAGAGGAAAGATAACTTAAGGGAAAAAATCTGAAACACAGCCATCCAACAAAATGAACTCAGAAATTAGCATCTAAGCCTACTAATAACCACAAAATGCCAATGGCATGAGGCCAGTGTAAAAAAAAAAATCTAAGTAAATTTCTCTAAATCATACAACTTATAAGTGACAGAAGATTGAAAATGTTTGACTTACTATTGAGATTGAACAACAGAGGAAATAAGAAAAGTGAACAGCCCTTTAGAGTATTTCCTTCTTCATCATTCCACTAGTACTAAGAAGAGATGAGTAGGGGAAAAAGAGAGGGGACTTTAATTGGGGAAGAAAGAGAAATACCAATACAGAAAGAGATTGTTAAAGGAGGGACAAATAACACTAAAGACATTTGATAAAACCTCAAGTAATCACATTATTTTATATTTACATAAAATATATAATACATCTAAGTATATGTACGTATGTATGTATGTATGTATGTATGTATGTATGTGTATATATATGTATGTATGTAAACAGCTTAAACAAAGTTATGTCACTTGGATTGACAATGCTCCCCTCAAAATCCATAGACTACCAAACAAAAGCACAAGTACCAGGCATGAGACACCTCAGAGCTGGTGGTCAAGGTAGTTCAAGTGATTCCCAAAACTACATAGGCCATTGGTGTTGTCCTTGGTTGTTTATCATAGGCTGAAGGAATGCCCCTGTTGCACAAGGCATCACATTCTTCTGAGAGGCTTCTGATTACATGAGCTGGATCTGAAATGAAAATCTCCTGCCAGTGGTCTAGTTTTCTTTGTACTATAAGGTACTATGCAAGCTGTCGATGGAGGGATGCAAACAATAGTTCTAAACAGGTATGGTGCCCATGAACCACAATAGTGACTAGCAAGGCAAGCTATCCCTAAAGGTTCAATAGTGGAACTCAGAACTTGGTGCTAACTAACTTCTGTCTACTTGAACTTAAGGCTTGCTAAACAGGAGGAAAATCACTGTGTGGTGCTGGAAATCTCATCAACTACCCATGTCTAGTGAGGTCACAGATCTTAGATAACTTGCTACCACTATTTTCCTAAATCAGAGAAAATCCTAACTGCATCCTAGAACTGATCCTTATGCCTACAGACAAGTATAGCCTTCATTCCACATCAGAGAAGTACCTCTTTGCAGCAAGCAGAGACCACTACAGAAAACATCTACAACACACCTCCTGAACCTAAAGATTCCGGGAAGATCTATCTTGAAAGAGGAGTTTGAAAGATTGTAAGAGTCAGAGGACCAGGAAGTCTGCTGTGACACTGTGACTCTGACAGATGACAAGGGAGCTATACCCATGAGACTTTAACAACATGACTGATGAAATAAGACCTAAACAATGATAGTACCAACAGACAGGCTAATGTGGAAGAAGGAAATCTCATGGGGTCCCACCATTAGGCAAAAATAGAAGCTACAACCAACTAATAACTAGAGAGAGAGAGAGAGAGAGAGAGAGAGAGAGAGAGAGAGAGAGAGAGAATGAATTAGGCTTTCACAAAGATGAATCCTAATTGGTTTTCTGATAACAAAGATGATAACCCTGAAACCATGTACATACCAAGCAACAAAAGGGGACTCAGTAGGTTATATTTATTTATATATTTATGGATGTGTGTATGTGAAAGAGTAGGACTAATGCCATTTTGCCCTCCAGACTCCATTTTGTACATACTTGTCCTCTCAGGGACACTCCACCCACTTGCAGTTACTAGAAAAACCATAAACTGTCCCAACTGTTGGTTTCACAGAAACTTGCACCTGGGGCCAGCTGATCAGGCTTTGGGTTATAAACTTTGCACCAGATGTTCCTCTGGATCATAAACTTATGTTTGCACCAGATGTTCCAGATAGATAAACTCCCCCTTGCAGTTTGGCCACCAACCACCGCCCAAAGGCCAACGTTCCACATGACCCTTGACCAATCATATAACACCAAGACTTGTAAACCCCCACTTGCAGTGTTCTCCTTTATAAACCCCTTACCCTTGAAGCTCTGCACCATCTCCTATTCTGTTGCATCAGGAAAGATTGTGGTTCAAGCTTGAACCATAGTAAAGTACTCAGTGTGTATTGCATCGGTCTCTAGTCCTGGGGGTGTTTCTGGGGTCTCGTAATCTGGGAACATCATGTGTGTGTGTAACAATAATAATTAAGAAAAAAGAAGCCATCAATTTGAGAGGAAATGAGGCAGGGCATGGGAGTGCTTAGAGGAAGCAGACATAGGAGAGGTTGGAGGGAAGGGAAGAGAAGTGGCACAGTTATTTTTAATTAATTTTTTAAATAATAAATTTTAATTAAAAAATAAAAATGAAGGGGTTAATGGCCATCATTCATGAAAATGACTTCCCTGCCAGGCTCATTTCCATTCATCAGCATTTCAAATGAACCAGCCATGTCCCATTTACTCATACTGGAATTCTCACCACTGGCCATTACATGCTTGGTGTTGCTTGACACAGACAGCCTCAGCCCCCACAATACAATATCAATTGTCATACTGAGATGCTTTTGTCTAAAAACTTGAGAAGTCTGATTACTCTCTGCCTCTTTTTAAAAAGCTATTTACTTACTTTACATCCCAATTGAAGCTTCCCTCCTCTCCTCTCCTCCAAGTCCGTTCCTCTTACCTCACCTCTCCCCATCATCCAGCCATCCTCCATTTGTCCTAGAAAAGTGGAGCCCTCCATGGATATCAACCAGCCTTAGCATATCAAGTTACAGTAAGATTAGGTGCATTTTCTTCTATTGAAGCTAGAAGAGGCAGCCCAATTAGGGGAAAGGGATCCAAAGTCACCTCTCTGTCTCTCTTAATTCCAAAAATTGCAAAAAACCCAAAACTATTAAAATATCAAACTATTCAATTTGCATTGCTATGTCCAGATTGCTAGGTCCCTAAAACCCACCCAGATCCTGAAGCCATATTCTAAAGCAAGGAATTTATATTCAACCTCAAAATGCTTAAGCACTCTACCTGTAACATCTGCGGGCAGAATGTGGGGTACTTTCCTGCTTTCCCCTGATTGGCTCAGGCCTAGGCTGGTTCTTTTTTTTTCCACCCTTTTTATTTTATTTTATTAATTTATTAAGATTACAACTCAATTGTTATGCCATCGCTTATATCCTCCCATTCCTCCCTTCTTCCTGCTTTCACCCTATTCCACTCCCCTAGGCCTATGACCAAGGGTGACCTCTTCCCCCACTATATGGTCATAGGCTATCAAGTCTCATCTTGATAGCCTACTTATTCTTCCTTTGAGTTCCATCAGGCCTCACCACCAAGGGGAGGTGGTCAAATATGGAGCACCAGAGTTCATGTCTAAGTCAGTCTGTGCTTTCCACATAACTGTGGAGAATGTCTTGTCCATTGGCTAGATCAGAGTAGGGGTTCATTTTTGACTACTTGCACTGTCCATGGAACTAGAAATGATCATACTGAGTGAGTTAACTCAGAAGCAGAAAGACTCCATAGTATATAGTCACTTATAATTGGGCACTAGCCCAAAATGCATGTCCCAAGAAAGTCTTCACTTACCAGGAGATTGGGATAGATGTGAGGACATCCCACTGGGAGTCTAAGTAATAGAAATATAGGAGATGGGGAAATAGAAGGACCCAAAGGGTCCTAGAAACCTACAAGAAGAACATCATAATGGGTGGATCGGGCCCAGGGGGGTGTTCTCAAGCTATTGCACTATGCAAGGACAATACACTAGGCTGGTTCTTTTCATGGAACAGTTTGCAGTTTTTCCAGCAACAGAGGTGAACTTAGGGACAAGGTCAAGATGGTGCTGAGAAACTGTAAAATTATAAAATATAAGATGTTTGTTGCTTGCCCAGTGGCCTGAGAACCTCTCCCAGTTCTTGAAACTGCTAACCTCAAGAGTTCCACCCTAATTCCCAGAATAGTTACATGCAAATTTGCAAATATCAGATATCCTCACAAGAGGTTCCCTCAGGCTAGATGTCCTAATGTCCATATGGATTCCAGTGACAAGCAACCCCACCTGCTTTGTGGTTTTTGCCTTTAAAACTAGCCTGTAACAGCTACTTGGGGTCCTTCACCTCCCGAGTGCTGAGGGACCCTGACACATCAACAATTGGGGCCTTTGATGTGTCAGTAATAAATTTTACCTATACCTATACTTCTCAGCTGGTGTGACTTGAGTGGTCTCTCGAGGCGACCTCCTTCCCGAATTGGACCCCCGGGGTCCAACATTTTGGGCCTGGATCCAACACTTGGGGGCTCATCCGGGATAGGGGTCATCCCAGGACCACCAACTCACCTTGCTGAAGGACAACAAAGACACAAGTTAAGTTACTTTCGCTTCGTCAAGCTGCTTCTGCTTTGTCTTTGTCTACACTATCTGCATTTCTGTCTCTTGACAGCATGCAATTTGAGTTCGTATCAGGAAAAGAAGGGGGTCAGACATGGCTGGACCCTTCTCTCCTGGCCCACTGGAGGATGCTCTGGTGGTGGTCTGAATTTGAGTTTTTGATAGTTTGATTTGTACTTTCGCTTTGATTTATACTTTCGGTTTAACGCTAAAAAAACAATGCTTTACCACACAGTTTATCTTTATCTTATTCTAGGCTTCATTTTTGTTATTTGTTGTTTTATTCTCCTGTGTTACGACTGTTATGACTGGACCAATGTAAGATGGACTGTAACTACCCCCTTAACTTTAACTCTTGACCATTTCCAGGACGTGCACACGCATGCCCACAACCTCTCTGTAAACATCCACAAAGGACACTGGCAGACTTTCTGCTCCTCAGAATGGCCCACCTTCAATGTGGGATGGCTACCTGAGGGAACCTTTAACCCTCTCATCATCTCCAAAGTCAAGTCTATTGTTTTTAGTCCAGGCCCCCATGGCCATCCCGACCAGGTACCCTATGTTCTGACATGGGGCACCCTTCTCCTTGGGTCCGCTCTTTCCTGCCACCTAAGCCGCCGATGAGACCTGAATCTACACTCCTACCAGTGACCCCATCAACTGCCCAGGACCTGGCTCTGACTACCAGGGATCCTGATTCCTGGCAAAATCAGAAGCCCGTCTTGCCCTTGGATCCTGCCCATGACCTCCTCCCCGACCTCTCGTTTGTACCCTCCTCCTCGTTATTCAGAAAAAATAATAAGACCACTACAGGTAAGGAGAGTCTCCCTGTCTATCGCCAGGCTCTGTTGGCAGGTCTCAAAAGAGTCAAAAGGCACCCTCCTAATTTGGCTCAGGTACAGTGATTAGATAACATTCAAACTTTTAACATTCAAGACTTAAATAAAAAATTAAATAAGATCTTGGCTGCAGTGGTAGCAGATAACCTTAGGCCTAGAGGACAGCATAGAGAGGGTGGAGACAGAAGGCGGCCCAGGGTAGAAAAAGACCAATGTGCCTACTGCAAGGAGGGAGGCCATTGGGTCCAAGACTGCTCTAAGCAACCCAAAGACCAGAAAAAGGTTTCAGTCCTGGTGTTGGACTAAGATAGTGACTGAGGAGGTCAGGGCTCTGATACCTCCCCGCTGAGCTAACCCTCACAGTCGGGGGGCAACATACCACCTTCCTGGTAGATATTGGTGCCCAACATTCAGTCTTAACCCATACATATGGACCCCTGTCATTAAAAACTTCATGGGTCCAGGGGGCCACAGGAGGCAGATCACACCAATAGACTAACAAGCGAACAGTCAATCTTGGCACAGAACCCTGAAGTGACGCTTCTACAATATGTAGATGACCTCTTTTTGGTCGATCCCTCCAGAGATGCCTGCATCCTGGGAACTTAGCGGTTACTACAAGAACTAGGTAACAAAGGCTACCGTGTTTCAGCCCAAAAAGGCCCAGATCTGCCGACAAGAGGTAACGTACCTGGGTTAAGTTCTGAAAGAAGGGCAAAGATGGCTTACCAAGAGCAGAATTGACACTGTGGCAAAGATCCCGCCACCCCAGAATCCCAGACAGTTGCAGGAATTCCTGGGAACTGCGGGGTTCTGCCGCCTCTGAATACCAGGATTCACAGAAATGGCTGCCCCCCTATAGCCCCTGACCTGGGGCCCAGACTCCTTCACTTGGGGAAAGTCCCAACAACAGGCCTTTGACGCCATTAAAAAGGCCCTTCTGTCAGCCCCTGCCCTGGGCCTACCAGACACCACCAAACCCTTCACTCTGTACATAGATAAAAGACAAGGGGTTGCTAAAGGAGTTTTGGCCCAGACCTTAGGGACATGGAAGCGGCCTGTAGCCTACCTGTCCAAATAGTTGAATACTGTGGCTGCAGGGTGGACTCCTTGTCTGCGTATCATGGCCTCCACAGGCCTTCTAGTTAAAGATGCCAACAAGTTAACCTTGGGACAACCCCTAACTATAGTCACGCCCCATGCCCTAGAGGTGCATCAGCCACCTGACAGATGGGTCACCAATGTTCACCTGACACACTATCAGGCCCTGCTCCTAGACTCAGAGTACATCACCTTCTGCTCCCCAGCCACCCTCAACCCTGCTATGCTGCTACCTATACCAGAAAAGGATCAAGAAGCCCCTCATGACTGTCACCAGGTATTGGCTGAAATGCATGGAACACGGGAGGACCTCCAGGACCATGAACTACTGGAAGCAGACCACACCTGGTATATGGATGGCAGCAGCTACTTTGATGCAGGTACCCGGTGGGCAGGGGCAGCAGTTGTAGATGGGCACCAGGTAATCTGGGCTCAGGCTTTGCCACCCAACACATCAGCTCAGAAGGCCGAATTAATAGCCCTCACCAAGGCCCTCGAACTCTCCCAGGGTAAAAAGTCTAACATCTACACAGACAGTAGATATGCCTTTGCTACTGCTCATGTGCATAGGAGTATCTATGAACGCCCAGGCCTGCTGACATCCGAGGGAAGGGAGATCAAAAATAAGCGTGAGACTCTGGCCCTGCTGAGAGCCCTCTTCCTGCCAACCTGGGTAGCCATCATCCAGGCATCAGAAAGGACAGGACCCTGTCGCCTTGGGGAACCAACAGAGCAATCCGGTAGCAAAACAAGTAGCACTTGCTGAGACCCTAGCCTTAACCCTGGAAGCTGGCAGGGCTAACCAGGTAACATGCCAATCAGAACCCTACAATTATACTCCAGAAGACCAGGCCCAAGCCCAAGCCTTAGGGGCCACCCTGGACCTGGTGAGCCAACACTGGACAAAAGAGGGTAAGACTGTGTTGCCCACCAAAGAGGCCATCGCCATGATCCAACAAATGCATGCAGGGACTCACTTGGGGATGAAGAAACTCAAACAGATCCTCGACAAGACAGATTATATCATCCCAAAGGCCAACACCCTGCTTGACAAAATTGTGACCAACTGCCAAGCATGCCAGCAGGTGAACGCCAGCAAAAACCGGGCCCCTGAGGGGACTCAGGCCTGTGGAGACTGGCCTAGAACCTACTGGGAAGTAGACTTCGCCAAGGTAAAGCCCCCTGCTGCGGGCTACAAGTACTTTCTGGTCTTTATAGATACCTTTTCAGGATGGGTAGAAGCCATCCCGACACCCCAAGAAACCGCACAAATGGTCATGAAAGCCATCCTGGAAGACATCTTTCCCCGGTTTGGGTTACCAAAGGTAATTGGGTCAGAAAAAGAGCCGGCCTTCATCTCCTAGGTAAGCCAGGGATTGGCCAAGATCCTGGGGACTAATTGGAAATTACATTGTGCTCATAGACCCCAAAGTTTAGGGCAGATAGAAAGAAAGAATAAAACTCTAAAAGAGACCTTAACTAAATTGACCTTAGAAACTGGCTTAAAAGACTGGAGACACTTCCTACCTTTAACCCTGTTCTAAGTAAGACAAAAATACTCCCTCTTGTTTTGTTCTAACCCCCTGTAAGATCCTCTATAGGGAACCACCTCTCCATTGTCAACTTTGCTAAACAAGTCGTGTCGTGCATGCTCAAATTTGGGCTCCTTACCTGATATCTACAAACTTGACCATCGACAAACCGGTCATCTGTTCCAAGTCAAAGATTCCATCTTCCTGTCTACAACAGCGCCTACCAACACAGGCCCATGCCAATGGCCCCCAGACACACAATGATGACATCTTCAACATACTTTGGACCTACTCAGGATGAGACTGACCAGACTTAGTCCTTAAGCACCCTTGTCCCTGCTGTGCTGGGTTTTCTGTTCCTCTTACTGTTTGTACTTGAAACTCAGGAGTCTCAATATTGAGACTCTTTACAACAAGAGGAGGGAATGAGAAACTGTAAAATTATAAAATACAAGATGCTTTTTTGTTTGTCCAACTTTGCTTGCCCAGTGGCCTGAGAACCTCTCCCAGTTCTCAGAACTGCTAACCTCAAGAGTTCCACCCTAATTCCCAGAATAGTTACATGCAAATTTGCAAATATCAGATGTCCTCACAAGAGGTTCCCTCAGGCCAGATGTCCTAATGTCCATATGGATTCCAGTGATAAGCAACCCCACCTGCTTTGTGGTTTTTGCCTTTAAAACTAGCCTGTAACAGCTACTTGGGGTCCTTCACCTCCCAAGTGCTGAGGGACCCTGACACATCAACAATTGGGACCTTTGATGTGTCAGTAATAAATTTTACCTATACCTATACCTCTCAGGTGGTGTAACTTGAGTGATCTCTTGCGGTGACCCCCTTCCCGAATTGGACCCACGGGGTCCAACATAGTGGGCCAGGGTCCAACAGTGCCTGCTGACAAAGTGGAATCATACTCACTAGGACTCTTCAGCATATTGCATTCACCAGAGGCAGTGTTGTACAATATATTACCTGAGCAAAGATATCTCTGCATCCATATTGATATATTTTCTCATTTTTATACACAAAACAAAATATAACTATATAAAGTGCCTAAGGTCACAGATACAGGACAATTTACTTTCTGTACTTCCACTCGTGAGAATACTACAGAATATTTAATACATGAGTTAGAATAGTACTTTCAGCATTTTTTGTTTGTTTTCTACTTTGCTGTTGTCATTATGTGTTATTTGAAAACAACTCATACAAAAGCATCTTCTCATTTTATTTTTTTCCAGAAAGGAGCTGAATAAACAGTTTTTGTGATATTTGACCATTGTGGCACCTTTGACAGAATGCAATTAGTAATCCTATATTTAGGTATTTATTGCTGTCATAAGACTCTACACAATGGTTTTGAAAAATTGACCTGACTGGTGGTTCATATCCTAGGCTTTATAAAGTGCACACTTTTTAATATAATGCAGGTGCCATGAGGTTACAAGCACACTGCATTCATATCCAATAACACTCTATAATCCTGAAAATAAAATCCTGGGTTACTTTTATGGAAAATTTCTTCCTGCTTATACTTCTTACTTCAAAACCGTAAGTCATCTGTGAGAGGACGGTGGCATTTTCTAAATAGGAAAGGCTGTAAAAGAGCTTTGAGAAAATGGAAAAACTGATCAAGAAAGGTGGTACCCACCCAGGATTTTCAGGGCTAGACATTTGGAGGTCACACTCAGCAAGTTCAAGACAACTAAAACTCCATGAAACCTCATACCATAAAGAAAAACTAAGGCATTGGTGAGTCAAATATCAGAATAGATTTAAGACTGAACCACATTATCACACAGATGCAAAATGCCCTTTGAAGTCCATCCATACCAATGTACACAGTGGCCAAACTACTTCACATTGCCACCAGCAGTGTTTAAGGGTTCTCTTTTGAGAACATTCTCACCTGCTTCTGTTGCTTCTTGCTTACTTAATGGTAGCCATTCAGACAAGACTAAGATGGAATCTCAATTTAGGTTTAAAATTGGGCTTCTCTGATAGATATCTTTGTTAAACATTGTTCCTATTGTTAGACGTCCATAAATACTTTATTTTAAAGATCTATTTTACTTGCATGTGCACCTGTACATGCGCAAGCTGGTGCCCACAGAGACTAAAGGGGCTATTGTATCCCCTGATGCTGCAGTTACATGTGCTTGTGAGTGCTGGGAAGGAACCCTGTGTCCTTTAGATCAGCTCTCAACCAGCCCCTGTGCTTCATTTTAAAGAACTGTTTGCTCATTTCATTAGTCTATTTAGCAATAGTTCTTAGATATTTGCCTGAAGAATCCAGGTCAACATGCCACCTAAATACTTGCCCATTTGTGTCTTTGTGGAACCAACCTAGATTTCCAACAGAAAAGGAATAGGTGAGGCAAACACAGCATGTGTGTACAATGGAATGGTTTTCAGCCATTCAGAAAAACAAAGTTATGTCATTTGCAGAAAAAAAAATGCATGCAAATAGAGATAGTCTGTGGGAAGCCTTGCTAAATTCTGCCACATCAGAAATCCAGGGCTTAGGCTGCATGCTGTGACCTTCCAGCTGCTGAGCTCTGCCAGAGGAGGTCTTTGTGTTCCAGGCCATCCTTGGACTATTTACCTTTGAATGGAGTAAGGAAGTCCCTACTGAGAAACACCTGGAGGGTTAAGGAAATCCTTTCAGAGAGCTACTCAGTAGTAGGAAGTTCTTACAGAGAGCTATTCAGGCTATTGTGTTCTTTTTGCCTTGGGAGCTAGGGAGAGAGGGATAAAAATAGATCCTATTGACCTTACTATGTAATAAGTCTTCCTTGTCTGCATTAAAGGGGAATCTTGATCAGAAATTTCCTGACTTGATTCGTTATTTCTCGTGTCTCTGTACCCTACTTTCAATCTCTATTCCCTCTTTCAGGTGAACCCTGATTCGATTTTTCCCATGAGCAAATTAAGTAAATCTCAGAACGTCATGTTTTCTCTCTCTTTGGGTTTCCTAAATTTTATATAGACACAAAATCATTTATGAATATGAAACATGAAAATAGAATCAAAACTGCCCAGCAGCTGCTATTGAAAGAGTCACTGGAGAACAGTCAGGCCTGAATCAGAGTCCATTGATAAGTATACAGTAAAGAATAAAGAATACAACCAGTGCCATAGACTGAGGGGGCTGGAGAAAGAAAAGCTCTTTTGCACACCTCTCATTTTGAGTTGCAAGCCTTCCATCCAGCCTCAGCTCCACTGGCACCTAGATGGACTGGATGACTAGTCTGTGATCTTCATGAGCATCCTGGGGAAGGGCATTCCCACTCTCAGAGCCAGCCATGCAACTGTCACCTAAAGCAAAGTGCAAGGAGATACTATAAAGTGAATAATGGTGTCACACTTACAATGATAACTGATACACCTGAGACTAATGAGAAATAGAAGCCTCTTTCATTTGAAAACCGCACCACTATATGCTCTGGAGTAATCCCAGATCACAGGCAAGGAGGCTACAGAAAGCTGTGAGCATCCCAGGAAATGTTAGGGAGTTCATAAATATGGTTTTCTCATCCATATTTGGCCTGGGACTTCCCTTCTCCTTCTGAAACCTTTAAGAGGGGACAACAGCTCCTGTGGGCCATAACACTCTTCAGAGCCCTTTACCAGAATTCTGCATATCTAAGGTATCAATAACTCTTCTTACAGACATCTTACCTGAAGGACAGTCTTCATCAATATTTCTGTTGAACCCCAAGTCTGAGATCTTACAAAACTCAGGTTCTGAAAGACCCCCAAAGGGAGACCCTCACTCAAGCCTCGGGATGGCGCGCACCCAAAGACACACAAATGACCGTCTTGCTGTAAACACATGAGGCAGTTTATTAGCAGAGCTCCGGGTCGACAAGTATCTCACGCAGGAGACAGAGGAGTTGACCCAGAAGCCCAGGGGCTTGGGGTTTATATGGCCAAGATTGGGGGGGAGCGGGAAGATTTGGCATGGCCACACACGATTGGTTGTTTTGAACATCAGCAAATTGTGTAAGCAGATCTGGAGTAAGGTCAGACTTAATCTCACAGGGACAGTCCTTGGTTCCTATTTCTCTTAGAACCCAAGGGTGGATGTTTATCTGAGCTAACAAAATGTCTAGTTAAACTCAAACCAGGAACATTGTGTGCAGGTCTCAAGGGGGAATTAGGCAAGCACCATAAGATCAGATGAGGGGTCTTGGCTCATTACTCACTCAATCATGTCTGGTACCTGTTTCTTTCAGGAATTGGTCCTTGTGTACCCTCCCTATCTTTTATGGCCAGCTGGTCCCTGGAACACTCAATAGGCCTTTGTCTACTAGCTCCTCATTCTTTGTGACTTATCACCTGGGGCCTTGGGCTAGCAAACCTGCTGACCTGCACTCTTAATGAGTCAGAGAGCTGAGAGCTCTGCTGTTCTGGCTGCTTTAATGCTAATTAAAAATTTTCTCTTTCAGTTCATATCCTGGTTTGAGACTTTGGACATCTCAGTGTGCCTATGAGATAATCAGAGATCCTGTTAAGAATAAGGGAATAGAGCTTTGTTTTTAAAAAGTGGGGGTTGGGGCCTTAGGGCAGTGGTGGGGTTTGACCCTCTCCCTGCGCAATAAATAAATAAATAAATAAATAAATAAATAAGAGGAAGAGGAGGTGGACAAGGAGGAGGTTTAAGTAATTGAAAGGCTTGTAGGGGTTCCATCTTACTGTGCTAGGATAAGAATGAGCTTCTCTGTGCCCTGAAAGAAAAAAGCCCATTGATTCTGCTTTGGCAGATTGAGAACCCATTTCATGGAAATTAGCCCTCCTTCCTTTTGCTACCTAGAAAAATGCTTTCAAAAGAGTGAAAGCACTTCATGGATTCAAATGGGCTAAGACAGAAAGAGATCTGTCCCTGGATTCAATTTTCTCCCAGGAGCATCAATACAGTCACACTTTTCAGGAGGGTGAATCACTAAATCTGTGGAGGCTCCAGGGACAGCTTAACTGCAAGCCATCATCTCCAGGATTTCACAGTGATTCATAACCCTCCTGGACACAGTGATACATACCCCTCTTGAGACAAAATCCTGCTGGATACAACACTTCCATTGGAAAAAAGAGGCAGCTGAGCAGAGTAAGGAAGCATAGGTACATGGGAAAGCAGAGGGAAGGCTTCCTGCCCTCATTAACTATGTGATTATCTTCATCTTAAATGCTTTCATCGTGTTTTTATTGTCCACCAAAAGCACTGACCTTGCTGTGTGGTGGGCAATGAAATAACTAGTGATGAGTCTGCAGTTGAGATTGTTATCGGTACAGATCTGAGTCACTGTTGACCTATGGCAGAGAATTAGAGCAGGGACATGTGGTTAAAAAGAGAAACAGACAGTTTATTAAGAAAGGGGAAACACTCCTGAGAATAAAAGTGAACTAATGAACTTGAAGGAAGCCTCTGAAGCACTGGACCACTAAGTTCATGTCCCTTACTGGACAGCCACATAACACCCACCTTCTCTGTGTCTGTGTAACACAGGGTTTTGTCACACACTCTGTTCATTACATGAAGCCCAGATCAGGAAGGGCTCCTGGTCTTTTTTCATCAACTGGCTTCCTTCACATTAATCTTGGTGCTGCAATTCCCAGTCCCTAATCTCCTGTTGCAATATGGCAGACACTTAGTTGATTCCTATTCCAAGTCATGATAGCAATGCAATATTCTAAAGAGACACTTGCATCCATTCCTTTGGCTTTCATACACTCACAGTGGACCCCAAGAAATTGGATTTCCTTTAGAAATCTCACGCATAGAGAAAGAAAAGCCTGAGGATCCATGGCTAGCCAGAAGAGGAGTTTATCTCGACTTACAACTCATAAGATAGAAGACATGAGGCATGAGGCATGAGGCAATGAGGGAGCAGAACACCTGTTGGCCAGGACTGCTTAGTTATATATTCTCTGTTTAAGCCTAAAGTTCAGGCTAATGCTCCAAAGACTTGATGACCCCAAGGAGACAATGGACTATGTTCATCTTCCCAATATGGATGCATATAATAAGCCATCTTTATCTTCTATTCACTATTATTGTGCCTTTTGTTGCCTTATTTTGCATGGATGCTGAGCCTGGATTATTAGTGTTATCAGGGCCCTGGCTGAAATTCTAATGACTCCAGTCACAGAAGATTCACCTTCTAACCTTCTCCCTGTCTGTGCAGCCCCTTCTCATGCTAACCACACTACCAGTAGCTTGCTTCTGCTAATTCTCACCCTGACAGCTCAAAGACCCTCCACCTTCTCCTCCTGTCACCCTTTACCCCACCACTACTCTCTCAAGCCCCACTATGGTTGCTGGTGGCCGTGGTGCTATATCTGCCCTAGTATTTTTGGGAAATGGAGGACATAGTCTTCTCCAAAACCCCCATAATTCTGCCCATGGCTGCTATCTCTCTTGAAGAAGCTCCTCTCGGGACCTGAAGTCCTTCTCTCCTTTAGAGCCTCATCTAAGGGCACTCTCCTGTCAGCCACATTTCCCCAAACCTGCCACTCTTTTTGACTGGTAACAACTCCCCTATCTTCTAGAAATTTTCCACTGTGTAGCAAAAACAGCCATCTAGTTTGAGTTGAAAAATCCAGTTTCTAAGAGACAAAAGGCAACAATGATTAAAATTAGCAACTCTTCAATACTAAGCAAAGTAACCTGACAAACTGTATACTGTATACAAACAGTATACTGTAAGATAAAAGTTACCCCCTAAGTGGTGCAACATTCTGCTGTGTTACTTTTTTTTCTTTTCACTCAGGCTCTAGGTCACATTTAAATTTTATCTCATTGGAATCCTAGTCTTCAAACAGAATTAGCTTTTTAATTCATTATGCCTTAAAGGTCCAGAGTATGACATAGTGTAATTCCAGGTTATCTTCAACATTTCCCACAGAGAAGCCGGCTATGGGCCTTTCAGGCCTTGCTCCAGTGGTGCTGAGGCTGAGAGTATGGACCACAAGGCTTAATGCTCTCTATTCAGTCTTGAAAATTAGGGGAGAATGTGGAGACAATAGCTGCCTAACAACCCAGGAAGACCAGAAATTACTTCCAATCAAAAAAACATTTTCTACTTCACAGTCCACAGCTCAGCAGGGATTCTGACTATATGAGTAGAACCTTGTTCACAACACCACTTCTCAGGAGTGTTTAAGACAGAAGGAACGAGGTTCTCTTGGTATCCAGGTAGCTTCCAAGCTTCTAAGCAATCAGAACTTTGAAGACTAACGTTTTCTTTGTCCACTTTTTAAAGGACAAGTCTTAAGTACTACAGGCTGGCCTTGAACTCTTGATCCTCTTTCCTCTAACTCCTGTATTCCAGAATGACAAGTCTGTGCCACTATACACAGTTTATGTGGTGATGTGGATCTATGGCTGAGCTCTGACTGAGCCCTATCCCAAGACCCAGAAAAGCAACTTTAAACAAGGATTTGATTGATTTACATTTGGCTAAGACTAAAGAGATCACATTTTCACATTGAGGCTAAGAGTACCTTACATATTCTAAGCAATGCATTTCTCATGGTATAATGGAAAATCTAGCCACTAGGCTGGGATCTGTCACTTTCACCAAGTGCAATAAATTCTCATTTATTGAAATTTGTTGAATGCCTACAACATGTCAAGCTCTTTTCTAAGGAGGAAGAAAACATCAGTCAACATGACAGACAGATGTCTCCTCTCCTTGTAGAATCATCTGGAACAACAGGCAAATGCAGCCATGTGCAGCTTCCTAGAGGAGTGGTGGGGATTCAAACTCATATCATAATGTTTTTATAACAAGCACCTCACTGACTGAGATAGGAGTTCTCAATGATTTCTCAGCCTTCTCAATTTAGACAGATACCAAGCTATAGTTCATACTACATTGAGAAGATTATTTTCCTGATTTATAAACTACAGAAGGTGCATCTGAATAGAGCACTTACCAATAAATCTGAGAAGAAACATGGAGGGCAGAGGGAACAAATGGAGAGGATTTCATAGTTTCATTTTCTGTTTTGTGATAAAATACTATGATAAGATGCAACTTAAGAGATAAGGGGCTTATCTGGCTCTCAGTTCCAGATCATAGGCCGTTGACTCAAGATGGAAGGAACTTGAAGCAGCCTGTTACATCACATGTACAGTCAAGAGAAGAGAGCAATTAACTAATGCATGTATGTTAGCGCTCATCTCATTCCTCACTCTTCCTCTCTCCTTTTCATTTAGTCCAGGATTCAACTCATGAAATAGCCCTGTTCAGATTCAAGGTTGTTTTTCCCATTTCAATTACCCCAACTGAGAAAACCCGTCAAAGGCAAGCTAAAAACCCAACCTAATTTACACAATTCCTCATTGAGATAACTTTCTCAAGAGATTAATTCTACATTGTGTTGTCATTCCAAATTAACCCATCATGCACGACTATCCCAAAGAACCCTGCGAAAGCACAGGCAGAGAGAAGAGGTCACTGAGTTCCCTTCCAGGCACATGTTTCATGGCCTTGTGGGTCATTTTGATGGTCAACCATGAATTTACCTTTAAAAGCATTCTACAATGATGTGCCTGTTTGTCTCCACAACCTGGTTCACTGTGGGAAACTAAATATGCCTTTAATATTTATCTGTGCTATGAAACCTGCTTCTACATGCATCCCTATGAGAGAACTAGCCAAGATCAATGCAGAACTGACATATACCAAAGTGAAAGAACAAACAGCAATATTTATTTCTCTGTCTACAGACAATAATATCTCCTGAGGGTGACAGCCAAGTTGCAGCCACAATATGGTGCTTAAATCAGGCATTACTTGTCTTAAAAAAGGCTAGGTTGCACAATTCTTCATTATTTTTATATATTAGACAGACTTGGGCTACAATATAATATGATGAGTACAATATTTTTAATATATAACCTTACCTTGTTTGAATTTTTAATAAGTATGTACTGGGTGTTTTATGTATTTTAACCCAGTGAATTTCAACTTTACCTATTTGTCATTACTGTCATTTCACACTTTATAAAACAAACAACAAAAAGGGATGGAACTTGCCCCAGTGTCCTATGTAGTAAGAATTCCATGTGCATTTTTGTTAAGACCGGTCTGGATTCAGCAAATTGAACTCCCCATGAATTTTGAATATGTCTAGATATATAAATATGTAGTCCATAGGCATGAATACTGTATGATTTAGGTGGGTTTCCCCCAAGCCACTCATTAGAGAAGAAAATCAAAGGAAGAAGAAAAGAAAGAGACCGAAGAGATGTTGGTGATTTCAATGACTCAACAGGAGCAGCTTCAGCTAGTCTTCCAGTCAACTAAGGAGCTTATTAGCTATCTCTCCATGGTGTCACCCAGGTCAGTGAGCAAGACACTAACATCATATGTCAGTCTCCATGAAAGTATCTAAGAGTAAATGAGCACTCTTAATACTCATGGTTTCTTCAGTAACCAACCCTACTGCCCTGAACAATCCTTCAAAGAAGCAAAGAACTCTGTTTCTGGGAGAATGGCATAGAATGATGCTAGTGTAGACCTGAGAGGTGGGTATAAAGAAACAACCAGGGTCTACTAGGCTATTTCAAAGCATATGCTTACAATCCCAAGTAGAAACCCAGATCCCATCTGTAGCAAGTAGATCCACACTCCTCCATGCTACCTACAAATATGTCTGCATCACCAATTCCTTTTGATGACCTAGGCTCTCACTGCCATAAAACAACTACTCAAAAATGATTAGCTGCCATTGTCTTTCATTGTTATTTTTGTTTTTACTCTTGGAACTATGACTTCCTGGTATAGTACTGGCAACCTCTACAAAGAAGTCTTGATGTTGGACCAATTAGATCATCATCATCCTGCCTTCTTTTCCTCAGATGCTGAAATTTCAATTTTCACATTATGACAGTTATAGGCTTAGATTAAAAAAAGAAAACTAATTTATTTAGTGTTCTTAAATGCTTCTACCTTCTTTCCAACCCATTGACCAGAGGAAGGATAGAATGAAGGTAAATAGGGGCCAGGGGATGTGGACCTATAAAGATGTAGATCCTTGTGCTAATTTCACTCTACATTGTCAGCATACCAGTAGTCCAGTCCAATAGCAAACATCAACCAGAAACACTAATCAGTAACAGTGGCACAATCCAGCAGAAACAGCAAGGTTCCACCAAATCAGCCAGAGTCAGCAAAAGTGGCCAGACTCAGCCAGAGTACCACTTGCATATCTCTGGAATGTTTCTCTCTGTAAAGCAAAGACCCGTGAAAATCAGCTAAGTGATGTAAACCATCAAAACGTGTATCAATGCAAAACATGTAGTCTCACTGTCTATGGGCTTCTATTTATATACTTCCTAAACATCAGGCATGCTCTCCTGTGTCCCTGTGTCTGTTTTCAGCAAAACATCATGTGTCCTCTCAAATGACAGCTTCCAGACAAATATCACACACCCTCTCACAAGACAGTTTCCAGCAAAACATTGTGTGCCCTCTTATGGGTCTGTTTTCAATAACAAAGTTCATGAGACTGTCTTCAGAGGTAGAAAAACACTCCCACATGCCATACTTGGAACCAAAAAAAAAAAAAAAAAACCCCAAAAAACAAAAACAACAACAATACCGAGAAAATATCCACCACATAAAATAAACCAAAGCTTGTACCACAGACAGTTCTGCCCAGGGTCCAGCAGCAGTAGTCCATGTAAGCAAAACCCTATAACTAGTTGAGTCTGATGTCTCTGAAAGAAGTGAAGGATCCAATGACACCTGGCAACATAGATTACTCATTCATAATGTGAACTTCTGGCTTGCAGCAGAGGTGAAAAAGCAGCAATTGTGGCAGAACCCAGCAGAGATCTTGAGCAACTACAATCCTTAGGATATCCACAGCATAAAATAAGGGGATTTTTCTCCCATCCATTTAAAGTAGTATAGATTGTGTGCTAGTCTTTGAAGAATTGGGAAAATGATCAGTCAAATCATTTCCATATTGTATAATTCATGAGGATCCCTACCTGGGCTAGAGAGATGATTTGATTTGTAAAACCCTTGTTATGCAAGCATCGGTACCCAAGTGTGAATCCACAAAGCCAACATAAAAGCCAAACACAGTAGTGTGAACCTGCAATGTTGGCACTCTTGTGGAGAAATGTGAAATGAAGATAAAAGAATCTCCAGAAGATAGAAGGCCAGCTAGCCTTGGGTATGCACTAATGAACACCAGAAACCCTGTCTAAACAAGGTGGAAGATGAGACACAGCATACAACATTGCCCTCTGACCTCCACAAATTCCCCATATAACACAGACAGTGACACACATACACACACACACACACACACACACACACACACACATACACACACACACAAATCTACTCTAAACTTATGGCTCATTAAAGTGCACAGGACATAAACAGATTTATCAGTGGGTATGGCAAAACTAAAATCAGAGAAATTCTTTCCTGAATCATGCCTTGGTAAAATTGTACAGTCCCCATCCCTGGTAAGCATTTTAAAATAGGCCCTTTAAACCTCTCCTTGTCTATCCCAAAAGAAGAAAAAAGACACGGGAGACAGACACACAGAAAGATGGACACAGACAATACCCTGGAATGAAGTCTGCAACAGACCTATCAAACATTACAGACAATAAGGCCACTGAGAAGATACAAGACATCCACATGTTCTATCTAAGAATGAAGTCACTCAGGAAGTACTAACACTAAACTCCTCACTTCGTGATGGTAACTATCTATCTTAGTGTTTCTATTGCTGTAATAAACATCGTGACCAAAGGCCACTAGGAAGAAAAGGGTTTATTTGAGAATATGAATCTCTGATCATATTCCAGCACCAAGAAAAGATGGGGCAGGAATTCAAGGCAGAAACCTGAAGGCAAGAGCAGATACAGAAGCTATGAAGAGGTGCTGCTTACTGGTTAGCTTGCTCAGTCTGATTTCTTATAGCATCTTGGATCATCTGTCCAGAGGTCATACTGCCCACACTGAGTTGGGCCTTCCAAGAGCAAGTAATTATCTATTAAGAAAATACATCACAAGCTTTCTCACAGGCCAATCTGGGAGCCATATTTGCCCATATGAGGTTGCTTTTTCCAAAATAATTCTACCTTGTATTTAGTTGACATAAAAAGAGAAAACACATTCTTGAATCAGTCTAGACTAAGAGTGAGTCAATCCAGGTTTGATTTATCCATTTCTCTCTGTGTCTCTTTCCGTCTGTAGTTTGTGGTCTGTAGAAGCCTGTTATAGGTCTGTTGAGTATGTTTCATCTGTCTCTGATGTCTGTCTGTGCTGCCTGCCGCTCAAAGCTTCTTTGCTCTGTATTTATTGACCAGCACAGAAACATGATGTGAAAAAGCAATGAGGGATGCATTTCTACAAAAGTCATTAACAGAGTTTTAAAAGGGAAGAAGTTACTTTATTAATGCAGAATAGCACTCCAAACTTCACACAGACATTATTAAATGCATCCATGGGCTGATTCCAATGTTTGTGGAATATTTGTAGTTTAGAGCTGATTTTAACTGTTGGGTGCTTTTATCAAATGATTATCACAACACATACATACACACAGACATTATTGTAGGTCAGAGACACAAAAGTATATAACTTAATATTAAAGAGATGTATTAGCCCAGGGTGTAAAAGCTGGCTGCACGAGATCCCAGGCCTACTAAGGCTCACTATACTGTTCTTTCAAAGGCAGGTTTAACATAAATAGCCTGAGAACACAATGGGACATCAGACTAGGCAACTGCCTTAAATGACCTCAAGGGATAGTATTAACTTGGTTACTTCAAGCTCTGACAAAAAAGGCTCAGTCTCTTACAAGGCTTAAACCACACATCGATCCCCACACAATAATAGTGGGAGACTTCAACACCCCACTCTCACCGAAGGATAAGTCATTGAAACAGAAACGAAGCTGAGAAATAACATCATTAACCAATGCCATGGGTCAAATGGATCTAACAGATATCTATAGAACTTTTCACCCAAACAAGAAAGAATATACTTTCTTCTCTGCACCCCTTGGGACCTTCTTCAAAATCGATCACATCGTAGGTCACAAAGCAAGCCTCAACAGATACAAGAGCATTGAAATAATACCTTGTATCTTATCAGATCACCATGCTCTTAGGCTGCAATTCAACAATAACAGAAATAACGAAAAGCCTACACGTACGTGGAAACTAAAGGACTCTCTGCTAAAAGACACCTGGGTCAGGGAAGAAATAAAGAAAGAAATCAAGGAGTTTCTGAAATTTATTGAAAACGAAGGAACAACATACCCAAATTTGTGGGATACATTGAAAGCAGTGCTAGCAGGAAAATTCATGGCACTAAGTGCCTTCAAAAAGAAATTGAAAACATCGCACATAAGCATCTTAACGACACAACTAGAAGCCCTAGAAAAAAAAAGAAGAAGAAACACCCAAAAGGAGTAGATGTCTGGAAATGATCAAACTCAGGGCTGAAATTAACAAATTAGAAACTAAGAAAACAGTCCAAAGAATCAACAAAACCAAGAGCTGGTTCTTTGAGAAAAATCAACAAGATAGACAGACCGTTAGCCAAACTAACTAAAACGTAGAGAGACAGTACTGAAATCAACAAAATCAGAAATGAAAAGGGAGACATAACAACAGACACTGAAGAAATACAAAGAATCATAAGATCCTACTTTGAAGGCATATATGCCACAAAATTTGAAAATCTAAGGGAAATGGATAAATTTCTGGGTCAATTTCACTTGCCAAAGTTGAGTGAAGAAGAGATAAACAAGCTAAATAGTCCCATTTCCCCTACAGAAATAGAAGCAATCATTGATAGTCTCCCAACTAAAAAAAGCCCAGGGCCAGATGGTTTCTCTGCAGAATTCTACCAGACCTTCAATGGTAAGCTAATACCGATACTCTTCAAGCTACTCCAAAAGATAGAAATGGATGGAACATTACCAAATTCATTCTATGAGGCCATAGTCACATTGATACCTAAACCTCACAAAGACTCAACAAAGAAAGAGAATTTCAGACCAATTTCTTTTATGAACATCGATGCAAAAATACTTAATAAAATACTTGCAAAATGAATACAAGAACACATCAAAGATATCATTCACCATGACTAGGTAGGCTTCATTCCAGGCATGCAGGGATGGTTTAATATATGGAAATCCATCATTGTAATCCACCATATAAACGAACTGAAAATAAAAAACCACATGATCATCTCCTTGGATGCAGCGAAAGCATTTGATAAAATCCAACACCCATTCATGTTTAAAGTTTTAGAGAGATCCGGGATACAAGGCACTTTCCTCAACATAATAAAGGCTATATACAGCAAGCCAATAGCCAAAATCAAAGTAAATAGTGAGATACTCAAGGAAATTCCTCTAAAATCAGGAACAAGGCAAGGCTGCCCACTCTCTCTATATCTCTTCAATATAGTACTCGAAGTTCTAGCCAGAGCAATAAGACAACAAAGGGATATCAATGGCACCCAAATGGGAAAGGAGGAAGTCAAATTATTCCTATTTGCAGATGATATGATAGTGTACATAAGTGACCCTCAAAATTCCACCAGAGAACTCCTAATGCTAATAAACACCTTCAGCAAAATGGCTGGATACAAAATTAACTCAAAAAAGTCTGTAGCATTCCTATACACAAATGGCAAGCTTGCAGAGGAAGAAATTAGGAAAGCCACACCCTTCACATTAGCCACAAGCAATATAAAATATTTAGGACTTACTCTAACTAAGCAAATGAAGAACTTGTTTGAAAAAAAATTTCAAACTCTGAAGAAAGAGATTGAAGATGACCTGAGAAGATGGAATGATCTTCCTTGCTCATGGATCGGGAGAACTAACATAGTAAAAATGGCCATCCTGTCAAAAGCAATCTACAGATTTAATGCAATCCCTATCAAAATACCTACACAATTTTTTAAAGACGTTGAAAGTTCAATTCTGAACTTCATATGGAGAAACAAAAAACCCAGAATAGCTAAAACAATCTTGTACAATAAAAGATGCTCCGGAGGAATCTCCATACCTGATCTCAAACTGTACTATAAAGCAACAGTAATTAAAACAGTGTGGTACTGGCACAGCAACAGGCTGGTTGATTAGTGGAATCAAATCGAAGACCCAGATATGAATCCACACTCCTATGGCCACTTGATTTTTGACAAAGAAGCCAAATCCATTCAATGGAAAAAGGATAGCATCTTCAACAAATGGTACTGGTCTAACTGGAGGTCTAAGTGTAAAAAAAATGCAACTGGACCCATATTTGTCACCTTGCACAAAACTCAAATCCAAGTGGATTAAAGACCTCAACATAAAACCGGAGAAACTAAGTCACTTAGAAGAAAAAGTGAGGAAGAGCCTGGACCATATTGGCACAGGAGACAACTTCCTGAACAGAACACCAATGGCCCAGGCCTTAATGTCAACCATTAATAAATGGGACCTCAAGAGGCTGAGAAGCTTCTGTAAGGCAGGAGACACTGTCAAGAGAACAAAGCGACAGCCTACAGACTGGGAAAAGATCTTCACCAACCCTACATTTGACAAAGGTCTAATATCCAAAATTTGTAAAGAACTCAAGAAATTAAAAACCACCAAACCAAATAACCCAATTGAGAAATGGGGCTTGGAACTAAACAGAGAATTCTCAACAGAGGAATATCAAATGGCTGAGAAACACTTAAAGAAATGCTCAACCTCCTTAGTCATCAGAGAAATGCGATTCAAAACGACTCTGAGATTCCATCTTACACCCATCAGAATGCCTAAGATCAAAAATTCAAGCGACACTACATGCTGGCGAGGATGTGGAGAGATAGAGAGGAACACTCCTTCATTGCTGGTGGGAATGCAAACTAGTACAGCCACTTTGGAAATTTCTCTGGTGCTATCTCAGAAAACTGGGAATAGGGCTTCCTCAAGACCCAGCTATTCCACTCCTTGGAATATACCCAGAAGATGCTCCAGCACACAACAAGAAAATTTGCTCAACCATGTTCATAGCAGCCTTATTCATAATAGCCAGAACAGGGAAACAGGTTAAGTGTCCATCAGTAGAAGAATGGATAAAGAAACTATGGTACATATACACTATGGAATACTACTCAACTATTAAAAACAAGGAATTCCCAAAATTTGTGGATAACTCGATTGAGCTAGAAATGATCATAATAAGTGAGTTAACCCAGAAGCAGAAAGAATCAAATGGTATATACTCACTCATATCTGCATACTAGCCCAAGGGGCATGTCCCACGAAAGCCTTCACTTACCAGGAAACTTGGACAGAGGGGAGGACATCCTATTGGGACTCTAGATGAAAGAAGCATGATAGAATAGCAAAGTAGAAGGATCCAGAGGGTCCTAGAACCCTACAAGGAGAACATTATGATAGGCAGATTTGGTCCCAGGGGTCCCGCTCAAACTAAGGCACCAGCCAAGGACAATACATGTGATAAACTTTAAACCCCTACCTAGATCTAGCCAATGGTCAGAACATTCTTCACAGTTGAGTGGAGAGTGTGATATGACTTTCTCACGTACTCTGGTGCCTCATATTTGACCATGTCCCCTGAAGGAGGAGACCTGGTGGCACTCAGAGGAAGGACAGCAGATTTTCCAAGAAGAGACTTGATACCCTATGAGCATATATCGGGGGAGGTAATCCCCCTCAGGAACAGTCATAAGGGAGGATAATAAGGGGAAAATGGGAGGGAGGGAAGAATGGGAGGATACAAGGGATGGGATAACCATTGAGATGTAACAAGGATAAATTAATAAAAAATAAAGAAAGAAAGAAAAGGAGACCAACAAAGCCAACTAACCAGGCCCAAGAGGAGCCTGTGGAGTCTGAAGCACCATGTAAGGACTGTGCATGGACAGGACCTAGGTCCTCTGAAAAGATGTATCTGATGGCAGCTCAGGCTACATGTGGGTCCACCAGTAAGGAGAGCAGGGGCTATCCCTGACATGGACTCGGATGCATACTTTTCGATCACGTCCCCCTGATGGAACTGCCTTTCAACGCCACAGGGGAAGAGGACAAACTTAGTCCTGATAGGACTTGATCAATTTGGGTGGGTGGGGAAGGGAGAATGAGACTGGGCTGAGAAGATGGAGTGGTCTACGTCGAGGAAATAAGGTGAATAAATGAATAAATTTCTTTTAAAAGTAAGAAAACATTTAAAAAGTTTAAAATGTGGTAGATTCTGAATAGTTTGTTCCAACCCTTGCGGTCTGTACTGAAAGTGAATCAATTTATCAATTCCTTACAATGTTTTTACCTTGAAAAATACAACAGCGTACATTTATTAACTCTTTGAGCTATATACATTTCATGTTGACAAATCATAAACATTTATCATGGTGACTACTTTTTGTATACCATGCTGAACAATGTAAGATATAATTGTCTTCTGTTGGAAGATATTTGAATAATCTTCATAGTATTATATTGAAATAGAACTCAAGCTGGAATGTTCATAAGGTAAATAACCTTTCTGAGTCAATCAACTGAAAACACAATTATCCTCAAACTTCTGCACCAACCAAGGACAATACAAGCAATAAACAGCAGACTCTTACTCTGATCTAGCCAATGGACAGGACACCACAGTTGTGTGGAGAGCAGGAACTGACTTAGACATGAACTCTGGTGCCCCATATTTGACAACTTCCCATTGGTGGGGAGGCCTGGTGGCACTCAGAGAAAGAATAAGCAGGCTACCAAGATGAGACTTGATAGCCTATGACCATATATTGGGGGAGAATGCACCCCTTGGTCATAGACCTAGGGGAGGGGAATAGGATGAAAGTGGGAGGGAGGAAGGAATTAGAGGGATACAAGTGATGTGATAACAATTGAAATATAATCTGAATAAATTAATAAAAAGATAATAATAATAATAATAATAACAATAATAATAATGAAAATACAATTGTCTATGAGTTTTACTCAGGTAAATGAATCAATGAAGCAGTCGCGTGGGTAATTTAAAAGCGTACACAAATGTTATTATTATATACTAGATTTGCAAAAGAACCACAAAGTGTGTGTACATGAAACCTCTTAGTTTCTCAATGACAAAAAGTATGACGTGTACCAAATGAGAATTTCCTATGGGTTGAAGTTGGAAGGGGGGTTAGAGTCTCAATGACCAGAGGAGTGAAAAAATTTTAAATTGTACAACATTTCACTAAATTGTAGAAGTGAAAAAGTGAGTCAAACGGAAGATTTCTGCCTTCATTTTTTTTTTTTTTATTAATCTTTGTTCCATCCCCAGGCACTTAGTCTAGGCTTCTGCAAGCAATGTACATTTTAGACACAGATTTTTTACCTGTTGGAAGATTATATTTTGGAAAAGGCAAGTTATAAGTAAATAAGCCACAAATAAAGCAAATTGGCTATTATTTTCATGCCCAAATTATACATATTCTTCCAGCACAACCCCAGATATGCTCTGTTGTATGATGCCAGCCTCTGTAAGAGTTTGTCTTTTACACTTTCAAAATTACATTATCAGAATCTCCAAATCAATTACATACAAAATGTGTTTTTATGCTATAGCATAAACTGTAAAATAAAAAAGTATGACTAACCTAACTAGTGAGACAGCACCAACCACTTCTCGATGCAAACGTACCTTTGTTTTATGTCCCATTAATTATACATGAGCTGTGGCTTAGATATTTCTATCTCAGTATCCCTGTTCTGAAATTTAATCAGCTTGGAGTGTGGGGCTTTCATAAATGACAATCGTACACTCTAGAAGAATTACAACAGAGATTTAACTCCCTTATACCACCTGATGAGCTATCCGGAGGCACCATCCATGGAACAAAGAATAGCCATTGCCAGGCATTATGTCTGCTGATGCCCTGATTTTGGACCACTCAGTCTCCAAACTGTACAAATGAAAGTTCTATTATTTATTAATGACTCACTTTCAGGTATTTTATTTTATGATCCTAAACAGACTAAGGCAATATTCACAATATTCATGAAACTCTGAAAAAATTGATTTTTCAAAAATGAGGGAGAAATGGAATGGAACAAAAGCCCTTTGCCTATGACCACAGAGAAATGGGAAACCTGAATTTGGGGGTTGTAAAAGTGGAAATAGAAGGTCATATCTTCTGTGGAATCCACCACTTTCCAATTCTTGGGAGTGGAACATTGGTTCCTTCAAACATAACCTTAGCTGAGTTCACATCCTGTTCTCTCTTGGCCACCCTCCTGTCTTACTGCCCATGTCTTCTCTGTCTTCTTTCCAGCTTATCTTCATCTCTACTTGTACACTCTAGGGTAACAGAGCTCAGCCATCCCTCCTCTCTGCATCTATTCTTACTCCCCATGTAATCTCAAGACAGTCTGCAGCTGCAAATGACTCCAACATATGGATAACTCTCAGATCTTCATCCCTTTGCCCCAAGAATCACAGAGTCACGTGTTGAACTGTCCCCTGACTGCTAGATTCCTGGTGTCAAAGGCCAAACCTACTGCTCATTCTTCTTTAATTCTGACTCCAAGCATGCCTGCCATTAGCCTGTACTCCATGTTTCTCTAGAGAGCCCTATGCCTTACTTTCTCTCTTGTCAAAGGACATCTTATCAGTGAGCCTTCCCTGGAAGCAATTTGGGGCTACAGAGCTAGTTCAGTGGGTAAGAGGCTTGATGCACAAGTTTAAGCATGTGAGTTATAATCCACAGTTCCTCTTAAGTAAATGCAGGTGTGACTACAGATACATCTATAACCCAAAAGAAATTGTGAGAAGGATGGGAAGACTGAGTTTTGTTGTCTGTCAGCCTAGCTGTAGGTTCAATGAGAGACCTTATCTTGAGGAATAAAGTGAAACATGATACAGCAGCATATTCCATGTTCTCTTATGGCCTACATACACACATACACACACCCACACACACATGCACAAAAGCAGCTCTAATTGTCCCCCAAATCAACCTCTATCACATCTTGTCATTATCAACTTAGAACACCTTTCAATACCTAAAAATATCTTAACCCTTAAACATCTAAGATTCGTTATAAAACTGAGCTACCTGGTCTTCAACTCCATCTGAGACTTGAGAAGGCATAAACTTGATTACCTGAGTATGCTGGGAGTACAGCTTAGTGGCTTTCCAAATTAGAAGATGACAGAGAAAGGCTTTACTGACTTCTTAGCATCTGGCATAAATGTAAGCTCCATAGAATTCTTGGCACTTATCAGATATTCAGTCAATATTTATTGAAATACCTGCTTGACTGTTGTTCTACTTGTAGGTTTCTAGGACCCTCTGTATCCTTTTATTTTGCTATTCTCCCATGCGTCTCTCATTTAGAGTCCCAATAGGACGCCTTCCCCTCTGTCCCAGTTTCCTGGTAAGTGAAGGCTTTCGTGGGACATGCCCCTTGGGCTAGTATGCAGATATAAGTGAGTATATACCATTTGATCAGTCATAGGGGAGGGGAATAATGGGAAAATGGGGGGGGGAGGAATGGGAGGATACAAGGGATGGGATAAACATTGAGATGTAACAAGAATAAATTAATAAAAAAAAAACAAACAAACAAAAAAAGTTTTTAAAAAAAGAAATACCTGCTTGATTAATTCATGAATGAACACTCCAATGTAGTTGAGTTTGATTCACTTTTTAGTTTTAATATATTTTATGCTTTGGAAAGAATAATGGGCTACAAAATCAGTATCAAAAGTTCAGTATGACTTTTGTGGATGCCAGGTCCTCCAGCCTGTGTCCCCTGGACTTGGGACCCCCGTGTAGGGATTTTCCTGTTATGCCCACCAACACAACAGTCTAGCAGCCATGACTTCACCTTTAGGTTCCACATGAAATGTCTTTTTGTCCACCAAAGAAGCAATTTGAAGGCCTGGGAGGATGTCTGAATCAGTAGAATACGTCCATGTAAGTATGAAGACATGAGTTTAGATTCACTGCACCTATGTGAAAAGCCCCTCCCCCAGAGGCAGAGGGTGGAGATGGGTGAGGGTAGATCCTCTTGGTTAGCTGATGGGCACGCATATGTGCACAGTGAGTGAGTGAGTGAGTGAGTGAGTGAGTGAGTGAGTGAGTGAGTGAGAGAGAGACAGAGACAGAGACAGACAGAGACAGAGATCCATAAGAGGCATGATAGAGAGACATCAATGATAAGAAGGAAGGAGGCACAATAATCCCGGACATGATTTTTCTCAAAAGCCAGATGGGAATGCTATAGTTTGAAAACTAGAACTCTAAACAGCCAGTGAGTTTTCTCTGGCACTGACCTTCAATTTGCATAATTAGCACAGATAAAGGATTCTGTACTTGTGTACAATGGTGAAACTGCACAGCTTACTTTCCACAGAGCAAAACAGAGAGCTGTGGGTAAATGGAAATAACCACCTGCCAGGCAGGCCTCGGGTGTTGTTGTGATTGTCCACTCCCTGCAGACTCTGTTGCCTTCATTCTCCACCAACTTTCTTTGCTCAGGCCCCACTCAGGCCCCCGCTCTCTTTCCACCAGGTGGTTAATTGTGGATCTGAAAAGGGACACAAAGCTTGGAATTCTGAGTAGCCAAGAAGAAATAGAAAATGTTCCATTGATATCAATGGGAAAGAAAATGAACTCAGCAGGTATTTGATTTACCCAGCACAGCATTGGCTTTTCTTTAAACACAGGTAAGTAGCCCTTTCTACCATTGTGACTGTTCCTGCTGTGGCACACTCCATCATGGAGCACAGTCAAAGTGCTTATAATCCCCCCTCAAGGCCTGCCAGCTCCTAGAGCAAAGATCAGGGGTGCTGGGGAGACATCTAGCAGTAAAGGGTTTTCCTGAGGATCTGAGCTCAGATACCTTGCACTAATGCTAAAGCTTGGGGTGCCACATGCCTGTAATCTAAGCATTCAAAAGACAGAGACATGGGTCTAGAATGCACTGGCAAGCCATAAATTGGTGAGCTGTGAGTTCAACAAAAGATCTGCCTCAAAATAGGTGAAGAGGCTATAGTGTTAGTTCAGAAGTTAAAAGCATCCCCTGTTCTTCTAAAGTAATGGGGTTCAGTTCCCAACACCCACTCAGGAAGCTCACCAGCACCTGTAACTTCAGCTCCAGGGCACTTAATACCAGCTTCTAGCTTCTGAGGACACATGCACACATGTGGCTGACACAAACATGAACACAAATACACACATAAACAAAAAAATAAATAAATAAATAAATAAATAAATAAGGTGAAAAAATAGAGGAAAGCCCCCTAATGTGAACCCTGATCTCTACATACATGTGCATATACACTTACATTCATATATATATATATATACACACACACACACACACATACACTCATACTTGCACACAAAAGACAAATACAATAAAACAAAAACAAATACAATAAAAACAAATAAAACAACACAAAAATAAACTATAGCATTTTATGTAACACTGGCAGACAAAAACTATTTCTACAGCAGGGATGTTCATTAGTACTGAACAGAATTTCTGGATTTCAAAGGATATTAGTCTTTGGAGTCAGCTCAGATGCCAGCATCTGCATTCTCTGTACAGGGCTGGTAGAGTGACCTTTCTTGAGTACCTGCCTTTCTAATGGTAATTCCATGTGCCACCTCTCATGCCCTCAGCCAGAGGGGAAAGGCCAGTATCCCCAAGGGAAATATAAAAATGCTTGGTAAAACCATGGGCCATATTGAAAGTATATATTAGCCAGCCTCTATGACCATTGCAGTGGTCCTATCTGGGTCTTTTATCTAATAGGTCTGTAGATAAGATCATAGAAAAATGTGGCAGGTGTGCTGTGTGTTTATGTCTGCTCCATAGATGCTGGCTTTCCCAAACACTTCACTTATACTGTACCATCTTCAGCTATTCTGCTGGGGCAGTGAAGGGTACAGTGAAAAGCCTTGGCTATCTCATTGGAGTACACCTGGCTCAAAATGTCAACACTCCCACATTCTCCATGGAATCCCTGCTCTTGAACATATCTGGCCTCCTGCCCTTCTCTCTGCATGTTGGCAGCCATTGCCACACCCTTCTCTTCTCTTTCTCCCCAAAATACCTATGTGTAGAAATCATTTCTTCACCTCACATTTCCTCATAAAGGCAGAAAAGGGCATTAATATACTACAATTACAGATATCTGGTATCTCTCTTTGGGAAGACTGTCAACCTTGACCATCTCACCTAGGCTAGATGATAACATTATAACCATAAAGGAGTTGAAAGTACTCAACCTTCCCAAAAGCAATGGTGTCAGAGTAATCTTGCCCTGAGTCCCCAGCATCATAGAATGTGACAAAAACCATGTCAGAGAGACTCCTGCAATTGCATCAGCACCTCCTGGAGAATTTAAAAAATCATTTTCATTTCTAAAACCTAGGGAAAACCACATTATTTCCAGGTATTCACATGAGCACACAGAAGCATGTTTGGTTCCAGCTGCAGCACCTGGCCAAGCTCACAAGAAGCATCGAATCACTTCCAATCTACAATTTTTTTTTGATGATGCCAACAACAGCAACTCTCTTGGGGCTGGAGAGAAAATACTGTATTTATTCACCTAATTTCCTGTGCTTTCTAAGATGCTGATTGCTTTCTCCAGAAAGCAAGTGTGAAAGGGATGCCACGGCAAGCAGGGGCAAGCAGGCTCAGACTCCTCCAGCCTTTGAGCCCAGGAGCATGGGAGGGAATGAAGGGTAGCACTTGGGGTGGTTTGAATGAGAATAGCTCTCCATGGGCTTATGTATGTGAATGTTTGCCTTGTCTAATTTAGAAGGTGTTTGCAGTATGTGTGATCTTTGTTGCAGTATGTATGGCCTTTTGGGGGGAAATATGTCACTGGGAGTAGGCTTTAAGATTTCAAAAACCCATACCAGATCCAGTCTCAGTCTCTTACTGCCTCCATCTTTTGGAGAAGTTATGAGCTCTCAGCTAGAGCTTGAGTGCAATATCTCCCTGCTTGATGCCATGTTTCCTGCCACAAGGATCATAGATGAACCCTCTGAAACTGTAACCAACCCTCCAGTTAAATGATTCCTTCTGTAAGTTGCCTTGGAGATGGTATTTCTTCAGCAATAGAATAGTAACTAAGACAGTACTTGGACAACAGGCTACTCATTATGCCTGACTGCCTAGTGCCTGGGTGTTGAAAATCTGTGATGACTAGTGTGGTAAGTCAGATCCCAAAAGAAAATCACTGTGGAGTAGCACTTGATGACCCCAATGGTCCCTGACTTTTCTCTTCCAACAATACAGGTAAGGAGGTTAAGAACACAGCTTCTTAACCACGTACCTATCAAGATGAGGTCAGATATTTAGAGTGTTTTTACTCCCATAGCATTTAAACTCTCCAGTTAAGTAGAAATTTAAACAAACAGACTTGAGAAAGACAGAGGGCTCAGGAAGCAAAGACCCACAACACCAATGTAAATGGTAGGTGGATGTAGCGGCCCCCAAGCAATCTGAGAATCTTCAAGAAGCATAGACAGGAAATCTCCTGAACAAGTGGCCTCACCTGACTGACTAAATCAGTGAGCTCTGTATTCAACTGAGAAACCTTGACTAAGAAAATAAAGTAGAGAACAATCGAGAAAGACGCCAGACATCAACTTCTGACCCCCTATGCATATGTATACATGTGCAAACACATACAAACATATATGTGGCTATACATATGTACTTACTATATGCACACATGCACACTCACATGAGCCCACAAGTTTAAACTCAGGTGTATTCAACCTTGTGGCACTGCAAGACCATGTAGTCATTGGAAGTGTTCACAATCAATAACTCTAAAATCAAGTTACAAAATAAAATCTCACAGTGTTTGAAGTCAGTTTGCAAATTTATGCCAGTCCATATCCATATCTTAAGCCTGAGGTAGCCACATGAAACCCAAGGAACCTCAGGGTGAACATAGTCCTGGGTTGTGTTTAACAATGTACCAACCCATGATCATACAACTCGATAGGTAAAAGTTCAGAACCAGTGAGTCTGCCTCTTGGATATTAATGATATTTCCAGAGCACCAACTAATTGATGAAAGAAATTTCTTATCATAGAAAAGTAGTAACTACAATAGTCACTTTATAGCAATTTTTTCCAGTGTTAGTAGCCTGTGGTCAAACATACTAAAATACATTAAATGAGATTTTCTAGAAATAAGTAGTTCAGAAGTTTTAAATCATACTGTTAAGGGAAGCATAATAAAATTATATCTGGTGCCAATGGCATCATGCCTGTTAGTTACTTGCTAGCCAGCTCAGTTTTCAGTGGATTGCAAAGGGTTCAGAATTGCCTGATCATATAGAAGAATTTTAATCCAGCAACTTGACTGCTCTGGAAAGGGACTACATCCAAAGACCTAGGTCTGTGTGATACAACTGGAATGCAGACATGCCACACACACCTTTAACTCCTCTGGCTAGAATATAGAAACATACTTAGTACATACCTTTAATCTCCAAAATGGTGTCTAAGTGAGAGACAGACCAACTGATGACCAAAATGGCAGAAGTGTTCAGGATGCAGAAATAGACAGATACTTGGGACCAATTGGTGCTTATAGTAAATATAAAAATATCTAATATTTATTATAAAATTATCTTTTAATTATTGTGGCTGTATTATCTAACCTATCATAATCAATAAAGACACAGACACTTGGGTACTTCCCATCCATAATGCCCAAATATTTGTTTATGTTGTTTATCTGTACCACTTTCCTCTGTCCATTCATGCCAATCTGGCCATGTGTTTCTCTTCACACTAACCCTTCTCAATGCCTTCTTTCTTTCTTTTTCTTATTTATATATGTTTTTATTCACTTTACATCCTGATTACAGACCAATATCTCCTGCCCTACCAGTACCACCTTGTTTCCTTCTCCCTCATCCACTCTCCCTTATTCCTCAGAAAATGGGAGCTCCCCTTCTCATCCACCTCAGCTCACCAAGTCCCATCAGTTCTTGGTATTCTGGTAGAGTTCCTGTCACCCCCAGGTCTTTTTCTCCTTCTCCCTCTTTTCCACAAGATTCCCTGTATATCACCCAATATTTGGTTGTGAGTCTCAAGCATCTGATTCAAAGTGTTGCTTGGTGGAACCTCTCAGAGGATAACTCTGTTAGGCTCCTTTCTGAAAGTATAGCAGAGTGTCTATTGTTAATAATGTCAGGGATTGGCTCTCTTTCATGGGGTGGGTCTTGGGTTGGGCCAGGCATTTGTTGAACATTCTCTCAATCTCTGTTCTATCTCTATCCCACCACATCTTGTAGGCAGAACAAACTTAGGGTTAATTTTTTTTTGTGAGTGGGTTGGTGTTTCCCTCTGCTAAGAGTCTTGCCTAGTTAGGGAGAGTCCTTTTCAGTTTTTGTGGCCCCTGCTAATAGGAATCTCTGGTAGAGTTCCATTCATATCCTCCCAGGAGCCTACCCTGACTTAGGTCTCCAGCTTATCACAGAGATGCCCCCACCCACAGTTGAGGCAGGAGGACAAAAGATCTTTTCTTTCTTCCTCCTTCTGTCTCTGTCTTCTCTCTCTGTCTCTGTCTTCTCTCTCTGTCTCTGTCTTCTCTCTCTGTCTCTGTCTGTCTGTCTGTCTTTCTGTTTCTCTCTCTCTCTCTCTCTCTCTCTCTCTCTCTCTCTCTCTCTCTCCCTCTTTTCTCCCCCCTCCTCCATTGTGGTCCTCTGATCTCAGGCCTGCAAAAAAAAAATATATATATATATGCACTTATTTTTAAAGATGCTCTTCTTGAATAAATCATTTACCTTTATTTTATGGGTATGCATATAGGTATTACATGCCTGGTGCCTGTGGAAGCCAGAAAACATCAAATCACCTGCAATTGGAATTAGAAACTGTTGTGAGATGCCATGTAAGTGCTGGGAATTGAACCTGTTCTCCAGTAAATGCAGAAAGTGTTCTTAACCACTAAGCTGCCCTCTCAGAGCCCCACTCTGCTCCTACTATTTTTATAAGGCATGGGGAAAAGGCTGAGTGGGTAAAATCATTTGCTCCCAAAGCATGAGGAAACCTGTCTCCAAAGGATGATAACCTTGACAGCAACAGCAGAAGATCATTCTGTTTATGTTTCATTTGAGCTCATATGGATGACAGGCACATACTGAAATGAATCAGGCAAATGTACATTTGTTTAAAACACTTCCCTTCCCCCAAAAGTAATGAGGGGGGAAGTGCATGATGGACAAAAGAAGAATATATTATGTTGATAATTAATGTAAATTAGTGAGGTGCTAAATTTCTGTTTAAAAATTGCTTAAAATAAAATTTTAAAATACACACTTGCAACTTAATTCTTAGCTGTGTGGTATTAGATAAGTTCTAAATTTTTCTGAGTTGATTTTTCTTATCAACAAAACAGTGATAACAATATTCTTTGTCCCGTGAGCGCTTTGGAGAGTAGTAAGCATAAGAGACCTCTTGACCACAGATTTCTAGTGAGTATTTAGTAAAGCAAACTCCCTTTGTAGGTACCACAGGGATTTGTAATACTTTGCTGATATTAGTTCTGTTCAGTGAGTAACTTCCATCTCCACAGCTCCAGGCAGCGCTCCCTTTAAGGCTATGTTTAAAAGTGTGTTCAGGGTGGAGCAGTTTCATGTGTGCCATGGCACATGTTTGGAAGTAAGAGAACCACCTTGGGTACCAGTTCTTGACTTCTACCTTGTTCAAGTCAAGATCTCTTGTCTCCTGCTGCCTGTGGCAGGCCAGCTGGCCCACAAGTTTCCAGCCATCCTCCTGTCTCTACCATCCAACTTGTAGGAATGCTAGGATTACAAATCCACTGCATGCAGCTGCCATTGGTCCAGGAGATCTGATCCCAGGTCCTCACACTTCCAAGACAAGTGTTTTACCCATGCAAAAATCTCTCCAGTCCCTTGAACATGTCATTTCTTCACAGATATTCTTTGGTATTCTGTCTCCTTCATGTCTGTGCCCCTAGTAAATAACACAGGACACCTGCACATTGAGGACACTGCAAGTGTTTATTGGCTGCCGGCCAATGAGTGAATGGTGCACAATAGTCCTACAGTCCCACAGCCCTTATAAAGGCTTGTCAATACACAGACTATAGGCTTTCAGAAAAGGGGAGCATCTTTAGATCTGATGGTGAAAATGAATGGTTGAGAGAAATTAACATAGGCTATAGGTCAGAGTATAGTGGGGCGATACAGGTGTCAGCCTTCCCAGAAGCACAAATCAAAAGAGATGTGAGAAGAGGATAGAGATAGGCTAAGAGAAAATAGAGAGAGAGCAAGAATGAGAACAAAAGAAGACAGAGTAAGAGCCAGAGAGAGAAGAGTGAATGAGAGAGGAGAGAACAAAGAACATGGGTAATCCCACTCTCAATAAGGAATTACCTTCTCCCCAGTACTGAGACCATGGATGATTAGTTCATTCAGTCCTGAGACCACAAAACATTCATGCATTTCAGCTTGAAGCTTTATACATTAAGGAATAAATAGAGCTTTGTCAGAAACTGCAAGTTTCCTTGAAAGCTGACTCCAGGGTTGAGATGACAGGTCAGTCAATAAAATGCTTGTTTTCCAAATATATGGATCTGAGTCAGATTCCCCAGAATCCATGTAAAAAAAAAAATCTAGGCATTGTGGCACACACTTGTGGTCTCAATCCTGGAGAGGCGGAGACAGACAGATCCTGGGGTATAATGTCCAGACATCTTAGCTTACTTGACAAGGCCAGTGAGAGAACCCATCTTAAAAAAAGAAGGTCAGGATGGATCAAAGATGGCAGCGAGCAGTGTGGACCATGTTTGAAAGCTCCAGTGAACAATTAAGGGAATTGCACAGATTTCTGGGCCAGGAACACCTAGGTCCCCACACCACGGCAGTGGGAGTACTCCACGGTTCGGAGGGACCAGGGTGTGGAGGACCTGCATGCCCCAGCACATGGGAGGAGAGTGGATTTTCTGGGATAGGAGCAGCAGCAGCAGAGGCAGAAGCAGCAGAGGCAGAAGCAGCAGCAGCGGCACCAGCGTCAGCAGCGGTGGCAGCTAAGGTTTACAGTTCAAAGCCTTCCGGTGAAGGCAATTGGTGTGGTGGCCAGTGGGAGTTGCTGCGAGAGAGGGGGCTCTGGACAGGATTTGGATCGTGTGGTGCTTTGAGACCCAAACTGGACTCGGCAGACAGTTCAGCCCCAGAGTCCCGGGTTCAGCTCAGTGCGCAGTGCCGTGGAGATGCTGGCTCAGCTCAGCAAGCAATTCTGCCCAAGGCACTAGCTCAGTGCAGCCACAGCTCCCCTGCTGTGACGCAGGCTGGGCAGAGCGCTCAGTTCAACCCTAGGCACTAGCTCAGCGCAGTCGCAGTTCTCCTGCTGTGACATAGGTGGGGCGGGGTGCTCAGTTCCACCGGAGGCTCTAATTCAGCTCAGCGAGCAGTTCTGCCCTAGACACTAGCTCAGCTCAGCAGGCAGTTCTGGGGTGCTGACACAGGCTGAGGTCAGCACACAGATTCAGCCCAGAGGACCTAGCTGGACTTGCCCAGAGACTCTAGCTGAGCTTTGCGCACAGGCTCAGTGGCCCTAAGACTCTGGCTGGACTATCCATGCAGTTTAGGCCAGAGTCGCAGGCTGATCTGAGCGCATACTGTGAGTCCAGAGTTCCTGGCTGAGCTCGGTGCACAAATCCACCCAGGAGACACCGGTGGAGCTTGGCGAACATTGTGGGGCCAGAGTCCCTAACTGTGCTTGGCAGACAGATTGGCCAAAAGACTCTAGCTGAGATTTTGGCACAGTCCCGGCTCTAAGACTCTGGTTGGACACAGTGTGCAGTTTGAATACAGAATTCCTGGCTGAGCTTGGTGGACGGTTCGGGCACTGAGTCAATAACTGACAACAGCATGCACTTTGGGCCAAGAGCCCCTAGCTGAGCTTGGTGCGTAGTCCCAGCCCAAAAATTATGGCTGGACCCTGTGTACATTTGAGCCCAGAATCCCTAGCTGAGCTCGGCATATGGTCCAGGCCCTGAGAATCTAGCTGAGCTCAGCGCATGGATCGGACCCAGTATCCCTGGCTGAACTTGGCAGGGGAGCCAGGAGGCTGTGAATACCTTGACCTGACCCAACACTCATTCAGAGACCCAGAATGATTGCAGAACCAACAGCACAGGGGAGCTGAGGATCACTGGCTGTGAGAGCCCAAAACGACAGGCCTAACCTCCTACCATTCACACCAGTGGAGCATCAGAGCTTACAGCCTATGGAAATTGTGAGAAAAGTGAATCTATCATCAGACTCCCTCCATCAAACTCTGGAAGCTACCCAACAAAAGCAGAAATGGCAAGATGTCTAAAGGACAGCGTAAAAGCATACACAAAAAAAAAAAAAACCCAAAACAACATGGCATCTCCAGTTTCCAGCTATCCCAAAGAAAATAACCCAGAGAACTCAAATACAATGGAAACACAAGAAAATGACCTCAAATCCTTGGTAATGAGGATGATAATGAAGGAAACAAATAAAATTTGTACTCAAATGCAGGAATACGTAGCAAAATAGGTGAGAGACATAAAAGAAGCACATAGACATGAGAGAACAGCAAAATAAAAGGATCCAGAGGGTCCTAGAAATCTACAAGTAGAACAATATGATAGGCAGATTTGGGCCCAGGGGTCCCGCTCAAACTAAGGCACCAGCCAAGGACAATACAGGAGGTAAACTTTAAACCCCTTCCCAGATCTAGCCAATGGTCAGAATAGTCTCCACAGTTGAGTGGAGAGTGTGATGCGACTTTCTCACGTACTCTGGTGCCTCACATTTGACCATGTCCCCTGGAGGGGGAGACCTGGTGGCACTCAGAGGAAGGACAGCAAGTAGCCAAGAAGAGACTTGATACCCTATGAGAATATATAGGGGGACATAATGCCCCTCAGGAACAGTCATAGGGGAGGGGAATAATGGGAAAATGGGGGGGGGGAGGAATGGGAGAATACAAGGGATGGGATAAACATTGAGATGTAACAAGAATAAATTAATAAAAAAAAAAGAGAAAAAAAAAAAAAGAAAAAGAAAAAGAAAATACCATCTTGAGTGAGGTAACCCAGGCCCAGAAAGACACACATGCTATGTGCTCATTTATAAGTGGATATTAGCCATAATATACAGGATAACCGTGCTATACTCCATAGACTGAAAGAAGCCAAGGAGGGCCCAAGGGAGGATCCATGGAACTTACTCAGAAAGGAAATAAAATAAACATCTGAAGTACATGGAGGGAGGGAGTTGTGTGGAAGAGGTGGTGGGCAGAGCAACTGAGGTGATGAGGATTAGGTATAAGGTGGGAAGGGGAGACTGGGAGAGAGAAAGGAAATTGGCAGGCGGTGTCTCTGGGAGAGGGGAGACTCCCAGGAGTCTATTTGGGTGACCCTAGCTGAGATTCCTACCAGCAGGGTATAGGGAGCCTAAAGTCACTTTCTTCTGTAGCTGGGTGGAGCTTCCAGTGGAGAGAGGCAGACATCAACCCACCCAAAAAAACCTTTGACCCCAAATTAGTCTTGCCTATAAGAAAGGTGGGGATAAAGATGAGCCAGAGATTTAAAAAATGGCAAATCCATTCTCAAAGCCCAACTTGAAACCCACCGCATAGTAGAGAGTCAACCCCTGAAATAATAATACTCTGCTATACTTACAGACAGGAGCCTAGCATAACTGTCTTCTGAGAGGCTTCATCCAGCAGCTGATGCAAATAGATACAGAGACATACTCCCCCAAAATAGGCTGAACTCAAAAAGTCTTGTGGAAGAGTGAGAGAAAACATTGATGGAGCTGGAAAGGTCAAGAACACCACAAGAAGACCTACAGACTAAACTAACTTGGTTGGACCCATTGGAGCTCACAGAGACAGAACTACAAACCAAAGGACTTACATTGGGTAGAAATAAACACCTGCACACATATAGTAAATGTGCAGCATAGTCCTCATGTGGGTCCACTAACAATGAGATTAGGGGATGTAACTGACTCTGTTGACTGCCTTTGGATCCCTTTCCTTTAGCTGGGCTGCCTTGTCTGGCCTCAATGGGAGAGGATGTGCTTGAACATTCTGAGACTTGATGCATAAGGGTGGGTTGGTACCCATGGGAGGGGCCTCCCTTTCTGGGGGAGTGGGTCATGAGGGTGGGACTGGAAGGAGAGGAGCAGGGGGGAGTGAGGGGTGATGTAAAATTTAGAAAAATAAAAGTAGAGAAAAAAAAAAGAAGCACATAGAGTGGAACTGGAAAAATTGCAGGAAAATGCAAACAACCAGATGAGAGAAATAAAAAGAATGGTTCAAGCTCTGAAGACCTATAAACAGGCAATGGAAGAAACTCAGGAATATACAAACAACCAGATGAAAGAAATAAAAACATCAGTTCAAGATCTGAAAATGAAAATGGATTCAATGATAAACACACAGACAGAAGAAAAACAAAAACGTGAGACCTCAGAGAAGAGGGCCAGTAACAAAGAGATGAGCTTTTCTAACAGAATCCAAGAGATGGAAGAACAAATCTCAGGTCTAGAAGATACAATCACAGAGCTTGAAGCAACCATTAAAGAAAATGCCAAATCTGGAAAACTCCTGACACAAAACAGCCAAGAAATTAAGGACACCATGAAAAGAAGAAATCTGAGGATAACAGCCATTGAAGAAAGAGAAGATATCAGACTCCAAGGCTCAGAAACTACTCTCAACAAAATCATAGAAGAAAATTTCCCCAATCTAAAGAAAGAGATGCCTATAAACATACAAGAGGCCTACAGAAAACCAAATAGAATTGACCAGAAAAGAAAAACTGCCCGTCACATAATAATCAAAACACAAAACATACAGAACAAAGAAAAAATATTAAAAGCTGCAAAAGAAAAGGGCCAAATAACATTTAATGGCAAACCTATCAGAATTACACCCGACTTCTCAACAGAGACCATAAAAGCCAGAAGGGCCTGGACAGAGATCCTGCAAACCCTAAGAGACCACAGATGCTAGGCCAGACTACTTTACCCAGCAAAATCATCAATAACCATTGATGGAGAAAACAAAATATTACATGACAAAAACAAATTCAAACAGTACCTATCCACAAATCCAGCTTTACAGAAGGTACTAGAAGGAAAACTCCATCCCAAAGGGTCAAGCTACAACCAAAACTACTCAGGAAATAGATAACTATCCCATGGCAAAAACACAACTGCACAAACGCTCGACTGGAACCAACATCAAAATTAAGACTCTTAACAGTCACTGGTCATTAATATCTCTCAACATCAATGGTCTCAATTCGCCAATAAAAAGACACAGACTAACTGAATGGGTTCATAAACAAGACCCAATATTGTTTTGCATTCAAGAAACCCATCTCATCCATAATGATAGGCATTACCTCAGGGTAAAAGGGTGGAAAAAATATTCGAAGCAAATGGTCACAAGAAGCAAGCAAGCGTAGCCATTTTAGTATTGAACAAAATAGACTTTCAACCAAAATTAATCAAAAAGGATGAGGAAGGGCACTTCATACTCATCAAAGGTAAAGTCAACCAAGATGACATCACAATTCTGAACATCTATGCTCCCAATACAAGGGCACCCACATATGTAAAAGATCTCCTAAAAAAGCTTAAACCACACATCGATCCCCACACAATAACAGTGGGAGACTTCAACACCCCACTCTCACTGAAGGATAAGTCATTGAAACAGAAATTAAGCCGAGAAATAACATCATTAACCAATGCCATGGGTCAAATGGATCTAACAGATATCTATAGAACTTTTCACCCATACAAGAAAGAATATACCTTCTTCTCTGCACCCCATGGAACCTTCTCCAAAATTGGTCACATCGTAGGTCACAAAGTAAGCCTCAATAGATACTAGAGGATTGAAATAATACCTTGTATCCTATCAGATCACCATGGTCTTAGCCTGTAATTCAACAACAACAGAAATAACAAAAGGCTTACACGTACGTGGAAACTAAACAACTCTCTGCTAAATGACACCTGGGTCAGGGAAGAAATAAAGAAAGAAATCAAGGAGTTTCTGAAATTCAATAAAAATGAAGGAACAACATAACCAAATTTGTGGGATACATTGAAAGCAGTGCTAAGAGGAAAATTCATAGCACTAAGTGCCTATAAAAAGAAATTGGAAACATCGCACATAAGCATCTTAAAAGCACAACTGGAAACCCTAGAAAAAAAAGAAGCAGAAACGCCCAAGAGGAGTAGACGCCTGGAAACCTTAAACCCCTTCCCAGATCTAGCCAATGGTCAGAATATTCTCCAGAGTTGAGTGGAGAGTGTGATATGACTTTCTCACCTACTATGGTGCCTCACATTTGACCATGTCCCCTGGAGGGGGAGACCTGGTGGCACTCAGAGGAAGGACAGCAGGTAGCCAAGAATAGACTTGATACCCTATGAGAATATATAGGGGGAGGTAATCCCCCTCAGGAACAGTCATAGGGGAGGGGAATAATGGGAAAATGGGGGGCGGGAGGAATGGGAGGATACAAGGGATGGGATAAACATTGAGTTGTAACAAGAATAAATTAATAAAAAAAAGATAAAAAAATAAAAGAAATGCTCATCCTCGTTAGTCATCAGGGAAATGCAAATCAAAACAACTCTGAGATTCCATCTTACACCCATCAGAATGGCTAAGATCAAAAATTCAAGCAACATCACATGCTGGCAAGGATGTGGGGAGAGAGGAACAATCCTTCATTTCTGGTGGGAATGCAAACTAGTACAGCCACTTTGGAAATCTATCTGGTGATATCTCAGAAAAATGGGAATAGGGCTTCCTCAAGACCCAGCTATTCCATTCCTTGGAATATACCCAGAAGATGCTCCAGCACACAACAAGAAAATGTGCTCAACCATGTTCATAGCAGCCTTATTCATAATAGCCAGAACATGGAAACAGCCTAAGTGTCCCTCAGTAGAAGAGTGGATAAAGAAACTGTGGTACATATACTATGGAATACAACTCAGCTATTAAAAGCAAAGAATTCCCGAAATTTGTGGACAAATGGATTGAGCTAGAAATGATCATAATGAGTGAGTTAACCCAGAAGCAGAAAGACTCAGATGGTATATACTCACTTATATCTGCATACTAGTCCAAGGGGCATGTCCTAAGAAAGCCTTCACTTAGCAGGAAACTGGGACAGAGGGGAGGACATCCTATTGGGACTCTAGATGAGAGAAGCATGGGAGAATAGCAATGTAGAAGGATCCAGAGGGTCCTAGAACCCTACAACTAGAACATTATGATAGAGAGATTTGAGCCCAGGGGTCACGCTCAAACTAAGGCACCAGCCAAGCACAATACAGGCGGTAAACTTTAAACCCCTACCCATATCTAGCCAATGGTCAGAACATTCTCCACAGTTGAATGGAGAGTGGGATATGACTGTCTCATGTACTCTGGTGCCTCACATTTAACCATGTCCCATGTAGGGAGAGACCTGGTGGCATTCAGAGGAATGACAGAAGGTTTTCCTGAAGAGACTTGATACCCTATGAGCATATACAGGGGGAGATAATCCCCCTCAGGCACAGTCATAGGGGAGGGGAGTAAGGGGAAAATGGGAGGGAGTGAAGAATAGGAGGATACAAGGGATTGGATAATCATTGAGATGTATCAATAATAAATTAACTTTAAAAAAAGAGTTTAAAAAATAAAAAAGAACGTCAGTGCCTGAGGAACAACACACAAGGTATGTTCTCTGGTCTCCACACTCACACACAAACACATAAACACATTGTACATGCACACACACACAAATACAAAACACTGTTGTGTCTAACAATTTGCAGAAGTTATTTTTTAAAGTATTTACATCCTCTAAATTGGGAAGCACAGATTCAAACATTGTCAGAAGCTACATATAAGAGATACTTCAAAGAAGGTAGCTCAGTGGCAATGAATGAAGGTTGGGTCTGCAGGACCAGTCACAGACAGGAAGGAAGGATAGGCCAGAGGTCAGAAGGCCCATTAAGAGCTCATATAGGGTTCTGAAGAGCTTCAGTTGGCACAACAGGGTTCAGAAACAGAATCTCATTTTTCTACAAGCAAGAAATGGATACTTGAAGTTGAGTTCTATTAAAGGAAAATGGCAATGTAAAAGGAAATGTGTTCTAGAAATGTATCTCATTAGACACATGAGAGTCTTTTATGAAAGCAATATCGAAATCAGAAATGGTGTGATAAGAAATGAGTGGAATAAAAAAGTGATCTATTGTGGCTTCCAATTTCTTTAACATTGTAGTTTAAGGCTGCAATTGATAAATAATAGATTCCTAATAAAATGAATTTTAAAGCAATCAGTTTATCTTGAATAACAGAAAGCTAGTGTGTGTATTGGCAGGGGGAATACATGAATGTATGTGCTGGTGCCCTTGTGCATACAAAGACTGTATGAGAACATCAGGTGTCCTGCAACATTCACTCTCTATTATATTCCCTTGAGATAGAGGCTCTCCCAGAACCTGGGCCTAGCTTGGTAGCCAGCAAACCCCAGGAGTCCTCCTGTCTCTGATCTTCAAAACCCAGGGCTATGACATCTTCACAGGACCACAACTAGGTATTTATAAGTGTAAGGAATTCAAACTCATGTCCTCTACTTGTACAGCAAGCATACTTAGCCATGTTCCCAGCCCTAAAGACATACTTTTTAAGCAGTTAAATACACGCATACCTCAAGAAGCACAGAAGAGTTAGATAGGAATAAATACAACTACCCCTCCCCCTTCATGTACTGTCAAAACTAGTTTTGATGCATGTGGATGCAATCCTGAACTCTCTGAGGCTTTCAGAAGTTGGGAGCTTTTTAAGAGACCCAATTAATTTAACATGCCAAACCCAATGGAAAATGAGTTTCACCAGAGAACAATTAGTCCAGGAAATAAATTAACACATGATGTTGTGAAACGCGAAAGACATGCTCCTTCCTAAATATAAAACAATGTTGGTACCGTTGCTGAGCTTGCTTCCTTCTGCAAAAGGCTTTGCTGGCATCACTCCATCACTGACCTGAATGCCAGATAATACACCTCCATCAGTTCTCAGGTGAACAGAACAAAGCCTTCTAAATGTATTAGCCACAGTCATCCACATGCTGTTTGATCTTTTTATACTATCCATATGATATTTCAAAGCCACAGAATTCTCTTTTAGAAAAAAACTAATGTTCGGCCCTAAAGTGGACTTTTCCGTCATGTACACATCTGCATACCCCCAAGGCCCAGGAAACCTTGTGGAAGGGAGGAGGTAAGATGATAAAAGTCAAGAGTCAGGGGTGAGGATTGCTGAAAACTAGTGTCTTCTGTTCCTGACATGGTAGTTGTTCTCACGGCATCTGGTTGCCTACATAAGACCCAGTCATGACAGAGACTGTGCTCAGGAGACCCACCACTAGTTCAGGGGAGCTGATGATGGCTTTTGAGGAGGGAGAGTCAGTTTTCTTCATGGGGGTGGCCCATGGTGGGCAGGCCATACTCCAGCCAATGTTTTTTAATCTATGTGCATTTGAGCAGAATATAAAACTCAGATGGTGAAGTGGGAAATCCAGAACAGGATGGAACAGAAAGTATGAGTCTATGAGGCCTAAATATATGGTTGCCGTGTATGAAATTTCCAAAGGATAAATTTGAAAAACCAAAGAAAATAAAATTTCTCAATAGCACCTTTTTGCCTTTAAGGTAGAACACTGTGACTCATAAACTCAAGCATCCAGGTGTCCCTTAGCTCTGTCATCTTGCTTCCCACCACTGATCCATGATCCATGATCCATCTTTTCATTCATTGAACTTCCCTTAGCACACCAATCTGTGAGTATTCCCAGCCCTGTTCGCTATTCCTTGAAAACTGCCCACTCCCCACCTTCTTGACTAGCTAACCCATCTTCATCCTTCAGACATCAGCACTGATCTTAAAGCCACTTCCATGGGAAGACACTCCTGTCTTCTATGATGGTGCTATGTGTCCTACAAAGTGTAGTTCCACTCCCTGATGTGCTAGGATTTAGCACCTGTCATGACCTTTGGTCCTCAAAATCATATTCCAGGCTCTGGCTTTCATGCTGTTGTATAGAAGTTTTCTCCAAATTGAACATTCCCCAAGGAAGAAAGGGGAAGTTCATGAGACTCAGGAAGTAAACAACCGTGGTAGCCTGGGAAAGCTGAAATTTACAAGATTCTCTAAATGATTTTCCCAGGAATACAGAAAGAGTAAACAATTGGTGGGGAGAACACTATGACCACCTGGTAAGCCTTCTGCTGATCTGACATCAGAGGAAAGAGAAGACTCTCCAACCTGTGAAAGCTGACAGCTGAAGTGAACTATGATGCTTCCTTTATTGCTTCTTACTTTACTTTTAGACAGGGTAAGTCTCTGATCCTAAAGCTAACATATTTTTCAAGACTAGCTCACCAGAAACCCCAGGGATCCTCCTATCCATCATCAGGATTTCAGATCACACCACTAAACTCACCTATTTTTAACATTTCATTTTTAAAATTTCATTCATTTTTGATATTAAAATATAATCACATCATTCTCCTCTTCCACTTTCTCCCTCAAAGACGTTTTATATATCGTGTCTTACTCTCTTTTTTCTATTATTAATTTATTCTTGTTACATCTCAATGTTTATCCCATCCCTTGTATCCTCCCATTCCTCCCCCCCCCCATTTTCCCATTATTCCCCTCCCCTATGACTGTTCCTGAGGGGTATCACCTCCCCCTGTATATTCTCATAGGGTATCAAGTCTCTTCTTGGCTACCTGCTGTCCTTCCTCTGAGTGCCACCAGGTCTCCCCCTCCAGGGGACATGGTCAAATGTGAGGCACCATAGTACGTGAAAAAATCATATCACACTCTCCACTCAACTGTGGAGAATATTCTGGCCATTGGCTAGATCTGGGAAGGGGTTTAAAGTTTACCTCCTGTATTGTCTTTGGCTGGTGCCTTAGTTTGAGCGGGACCCCTGGGCCCAAATCTGCCTATCATATTGTTCTACTTGTAGGTTTCTAGGACCCTCTGGATCCTTTTATTTTGCTATTCTCCCATGCGTCTCTCATTTAGAGTCCCAATAGGATGCCTTTCCCTCTGTGCCAGTTTCCTGGTAAGTGAAGGCTTTTGTGGGACATGCCCCTTGGGCTAGTATGCAGATATAAGTGAGTATATACCATTTGATTCTTTCTGCTTCTGGGTTAACTCACTCATTATGATCATTTCTAGCTCAATCCATTTATCCACAAATTTCAGGAATTCCTTGTTTTTAATAGCTGAGTAGTATTCCATAGTGTATATGTACCACAGTTTCTTTATCCACTCTTCTACTGAGGGACACTTAGGCTGTTTCCATGTTCTGGCTATTATGAATAAGGCTGCTATGAACATGGTTGAGCAAAGTTTCTTGTTGTGTGCTGGAGCATCTTCTGGGTATATTCCAAGGAGTGGAATAGCTGGGTCTTGAGGAAGCCCTATTCCCATTTTTCTGAGATAGCACCAGATAGATTTCCAAAGTGGCTGTACTAGTTTGCATTCCCACCAGCAATGAAGGAGTGTTCCTCTCTCCCCACATCCTCGCCAGCATGTGGTGTCGCTTGAGTTTTTGATCTTAGCCATTCTGATGGGTGTAAGATGGAATCTCAGAGTTGTTTTGATTTGCATTTCCCTGATGACTAAGGAGGTTGAGCATTTCTTTAAGTGTTTCTCAGCCATTTGATACTCCTCTGTTGAGAATTCTCTGTTTAGTTCCAAGCCCCATTTCTCAATTGGGTTATTCAGTTTGGTGGTGTTTAATTTCTTGAGTTCTTTATATATTTTGGATATTAGACCTTTGTCAGATGTAGGGTTGGTGAAGATTTTTTTCCCTGTCTGTAGGCTATCGCTTTGTTCTCTTGACAGTGTTTCCTGCCTTACAGAAGTTTCTCAGCCTCATGAGGTCCCATTTATTAATGGTTGACATTAAGGCCTGGGCCGTTGGTGTTCTGTTCAGGAAGTTGTCTCCTGTGCCAATATGTTCCAGGCTCTTTCCCACTTTTTCCTCTAAGTGGCTTAGTGTCTCTGGTTTTATGTTGAGGTCTTTAATCCACTTGGATTTGAGTTTTGTGCAAGGTGACAAATATGGGTCCAGTTGCATTTTTTTACACATAGACCTCCAGTTAGACCAGCACCATTTGTTGAAGATGCTATCCTTTTTCCATTGAATGGATTTGGCTTCTTTGTCGAAAATCAAGTGACCATATGTGTGTGGATTCATATCTGGGTCTTCGATTCGATTCCACTGATCAACCAGCCTGTTGCTGTGCCAGTACCATGCTGTTTTAATTACCATAGTTTTATAGTACAGTTTGAGATCAGGTATGGAGATTCCTCTGGAGCACCTTTTATTGTACAAGATTGTTTTAGCTATTCTGGGTTTTTTGTTTTTCCATATGAAGTTCAGAATTGAACTTTCAATGTCTTTAAAAAATTGTGTAGGTATTTTGATAGGGATTGCATTGAATCTGTAGATTGCTTTTGGTAGGATGGCCATTTTTACTATGTTAATTCTCCCGATCCATGAGCAAGGAAGATCATGCCATCTTCTCAGGTCCTCTTCAATCTCTTTCTTCAGAGTTTTGAAATTTTTTTCATACAAGTCCTTCACTTGCTTAGTTAGGGTAACTCCTAGATATTTTATATTGCTTGTGGCTAATGTGAAGGGTGTGGTTTTCCTAATTTCTTCCTCTGCAAGCTTGTCATTTGTGTATAGGAAGGCTACAGACTTTTTTGAGTTAATTTTGTATCCAGCCAATTTGCTGAAGGTGTTTATCAGCTGTAGGAGTTCTCTGGTGGAATTTTGAGGGTCACTTATGTACACTATCATATCATCTGCAAATAGGGATAATTTGACTTCCTCCTTTCCCATTTGGATACCCTTGATCTCCTTTAGTTGTCTTATTGCTCTGGCTAGAACTTCGAGTACTATATTGAAGAGATATGGAGAGAGTGGGCAGCCTTGCCTTGTTCCTGATTTTAGAGGAATTTCCTTGAGTATCTCACCATTTTCTTTGATTTTGGCTATTGGCTTGCTGTATATAGCCTTTATTATGTTGAGGAAAGTGCCTTGTATCCCCGATCTCTCTAAAACTTTAAACATGAATGGGTGTTGAATTTTATCAAATGCTTTCTCTGCATCCAAGGAGATGATCATGTGGTTTTTTATTTTCAGTTTGTTTATATGGTGGATTACATTGATGGATTTCCGTATATTAAACCATCCCTGCATGCCTGGAATGAAGCCTACTTGGTCATGGTGAATGATATCTTTGATGTGTTCTTGTATTCTTTTTGCAACTATTTTATTTAGTATTTTTGCATCTATGTTCATAAGAGAAATTGGTTTGAAATTCTCTTTCTTTGTTGAGTCTTTGTGAGGTTTAGGTATCAATGAGACTATGGCCTCATAAAATGAAGTTGGTAATTTTCCATCCATTTCTATCTTTTGGAGTAGCTTGAAGAGGATCGGTATTAGCTCGCCCTTGAAGATCTGGTAGAATTCTGCACTGAAACCATCTGGCCCTGGGCTTTTTTTGGTTGGGAGACCATCGATGATTGCTTCTATTTCTGTAGGGGAAATGGGACTATTTAGCTTGTTTATCTGTTCTTCATTCAACTTTGGCAAGTGAAATTGATCAAGAAAATCGTCCATTTCCCTGAGATTTTCAAATTTTGTGGCATATATGCCTTCAAAGTAAGATCTTATGATTCTTTGAATTTCTTCAGTGTCTGTTGTTATATCTCCCTATTCATTTCTGATTTTGTTGATTTCAATACTGTCTCCCTGCCTTCTAGTTAGTTTGGCTAACAGTCTATCTTGTTGATTTTCTCAAAGAACCAGCTTTTGGTTTTGTTGATTCTTTGGACTGTTTTCTTAGTTTCTAATTTGTTAATTTCAGCCCTGAGTTTGATTATTTCCAGGCGTCTACTGCTCTTGGGGGTTTCTGCTTCTTTTTTTCCTAGGGCTTCCAGTTGTGTTGTTAAGATGCTTATGTGCAATGTTTCCAATTTCTTTTTAAAGGCACTTAGTGCTATGAATATTCCTCTTAGCACTGCTTTCAATGTATCCCACAAATTTGGGTATGTTGTTTCTTCATTATCATTGAAATTCAGAAACTTTTTGATTTCTTTCTTTATTTCTTCCCTGACCCAGGTGTCATTTAGCAGAGAGTTGTTTAGTTTCCACATACGTGTAGGCTTTTTGTTATTTCTGTTGTTGTTGAATTGCAGCCTAAGAGCATGGTGATCTGATAGGATACAAGGTATTATTTCAATCCTCTTGTATCTATTGAGGCTTGCTTTATGACCTACGATGTAACCAATTTTGGAGAAGGTTCCATGGGGTGCAGAGAAGAAGGTGTATTCTTTCTTGTTTGGGTGAAAGGTTCTATAGATATCTGTTAGATCCATTTGACCCATGGTATTGGTTAGTGATGTTATTTCTCGGCTTAGTTTCTGTTTCAATGACTTATCCTTCAGTGAGAGTGGGGTGTTGAAGTCTCCCACTATTATTGTGTGGGGATCGATGTGTGGTTTAAGCTTTTTTAGGAGATCTTTTACAAATGTGGGTGCCCTTGTATTGGGAGCATAGATGTTCAGAATTGTGATGTCATCTTGGTTGACTTTACCTTTGATGAGTATGAAGTGTCCTTCCTCATCCCTTTTGATTAATTTTGGTTGAAAGTCTATTTTGTTCGATAATAAAATGGCTACGCCTGCTTGCTTCTTGTGACCATTTGCTTGGAATATTTTCTCCAACCTTTTACCCTGAGGTAATGCCTTTCATTATGGGTGAGATGTGTTTCTTGGATGCAGAAGAATGTTGGATCTTGTTTATGTACCCATTCAGTTAGTCTGTGTCTTTTTATTGAAGAATTGAGGCCATTGATGTTGAGAGATATTAATGACCAGTGACTGTTAAGAGTCTTAATTTTGATGTTGGTTCCAGTCGAGCGTTTGTGTAGTTGTGTTTTTGCCATGGGATAGTTATCTATTTCCTGGGTAGTTTTGGTTGTAGCTTGACCCTTTGGGATGGAGTTTTCCTTCTAGTACCTTCTGTAAAGCTGGATTTTGGATAGGTACTGTTTGAATTTGTTTTTGTCATGGAATATTTTGTTTTCTCCATCAATGGTTATTGATAATTTTGCTGGGTAAAGTAGTCTGGCCTGGCATCTGTGTTCTCTTAGGGTTTGCAGGATCTCTGTCCAGGCCCTTCTTGCTTTTATGGTCTCTGTTGAGAAGTCGGGTGTAATTCTGATAGGTTTACCATTAAATGTTATTTGGCTCTTTTCCCTTGCAGCTTTTAATATTTTTTCTTTGTTCTGCATGTTTTGTGTGTTGATTATTATGTGGCGGGCAGTTTTTCTTTTCTGGTCAATTCTATTTGGTGTTCTGTAGGCCTCTTGTATGTTTATAGGCATTTCTTTCTTTAGATTGGGGAAATTTTCTTCTATGATTTTGTTGAGAATAGTTTCTGGGCCCTGGAGTCTGATGTCTTCTCTTTCTTCAATGCCTATTATCCTCAGATTTCTTCTTTTCATGGTGTCCTTAATTTCTTGGATGTTTTGTGTCAGGAATTTTCCAGATTTGGCATTTTCTTTAATGGTTGCTTCAATATCTGTGATTGTATCTTCTAGACCTGAGATTTGTTCTTCCATCTCTTGGATTCTGTTAGAAAAGCTCACCTCTGTGTTGCTCGCCTTCTTCTCTGAGGTCTCACGTTCTCGTTTTTCTTCTGTCTGTGTGTTTATCATTGAATCCATTTTCATTTTCAGATCTTGAACTGATTTTTTTATTTCTTTCATCTGATTTTTTGTATATTCCTGAGTTTCTTCCATTGCCTCTTTATAGGTCTTCAGAGCTTGAACCCTTTTTTTTATTTCTTTCATCTGGTTGTTTGCATTTTCCTGCATTTTTTCCAGTTCCACTCTATGTGCTTCTTTTATTTCTCTCACCTGTTTGTCTTCGTCTTCCTGCATTTGATTACGAATTTTATTTGTTTCCTCCATTATCATCCTCATTACTAAGGATTTGAGGTCATTTTTTTGTATTTCCGTAGTATCTGAGTTCTCTGGGTTGTTTTCTTTGGAATAGCTCGAAACTGGAGACGCCATGTTGTTTTCGGGTTTTTTTGCGTATGCTTTTTCGTTGTCCTTTAGACATCTTGCCGCCTTCTTTTTATTGGGTAGCTTCCAGAGTTGGATGGAGGGTGTCTGACGATAGATTCACTTGTTTTCTCATGATTTCTCTAGGCTGCGAGCTCAAAGCTTCACTGGTGTGGATGTTAGGAGGTTAGCCCTGTTGTTCTGGTCTCTCACAGCCAGTGATCTTCAGCCCCCCTGTGCTGTGGATCCTGCAATTGTTCTGGGTCTCTGAATGAGCGTTGGGTCAGGCCAAGGTACCCACAGCCTTCTGTGTTCCCTGCCAAATCCAGCCAGGAACACTGGGCCCGAACCACGGGCTGAACTCAGCTAGATTCTCAGGGCCTGAACCGTCTGCCAAGCTCAGCTAGGGATTCTGGGCCCAAAATGCACACAGGGTCCAGCCAGAATTTTTGGGCTGGGACTACGCACCAAGCTCCGCTAGGGCCTTTTGGCCCAAAGTGCATGCTGTGGTCAGTTATTGACTCAGGGCCCGAACTGACCACCGATCTCAGCCAGGAATTCTGGATTCAAATTGCACACTGTGTCCAACCAGAGTCATAGAGCTGGTGGAACCCAGCGCTCTGTCCAGCCTGTGCCACAACAGGAGAGCTGCGGCTGCTCTGAGTTAACGCCAGTGGGGGAACCAAGTGCTCCACCCAGACTGTGTCACCGCAGGGGAGCTGCCGCTGAGCTGAGGTGGTGCCTAGGATGGAACTGAGCATGCCACCAAGCCTGCACCACAGCAGGAGAACTGCGGCTGCTCTGAGTTAGCGCCAATGGTGGAACCAAGTGCTCTACCCAGACTGTGTCACTGCAGGGGAGCTGCCGCTGAGCTGAGGTGGCACCTAGGGTGGAACTGAGTGCTCAGCCAAGCCTGCGCCACAGCCGGAGAACTGCGGCTGCTCTGAGTTAGTGCCTGTGTTGGAACCAAGTGCTCCGCCCAGACTGTGTCACCTCAGGGGAGCTGCCGCTGAGCTGAGGTGCTGCCTAGTGTGGAGCTGCGTGCTCAACTAAGCCTGCGCCACAGCAGGGGAGCTGTGGCCGAAGTTGAGTTAGTGCCTCGGGTAGAATTGCTTGCTGGGCTGGGCCAGTACCCGGGACTCTGGGGCCGAACTGTCTGCCGAGTCTAGTCTGGGTCCGAAGGCTCCACGTGACCCAAATCCTGCTCTGAGTCCCCTCTCCCGCAGCAACTTCTACCAGCCACCACACCAATTGCCTCCACTGGAAGGCTATGAGCTGCAAACCCCAGCCACCGCTGCTGGTGCCGCTGGTGCTGCTGCCTCTGCTGCTGCCGCTCCGATCAGAGAAAATCCACGCTCCTCCTGTGTGCAGGGGCACACAGGTCCTCAGCACCCTGGTCCCTCCGAGCCGTGGAGCACTCCCACTGCCGTGATGTTCAGACCTCGGTGTTTCTGCCTCAGAAATCTGTGCAAATCCTTGAATTGTTCACTGGAGCCTCCAAACACGGTCCACACTGCTCGCCGCCATCTTGGATCCGTGTCTTACTCTCTTTGTAATTCATGACGTTTGTTTTCATTCATTGTGGTTACCTATATGTATACATGTTCATATAGCATATGTATAAAACCCTTACCTTTTGGAACACAGGTCCTGGAGATTGAACTCAGGTCTTCCTGTTTGTGAAGTTAGCACTTTACCAATTGAATTGTCTCAACAGCCCCCCAAAATTCATTTTGCCTCAGATAATTTGAGAGTTCTACTGATATCCAAGAGGAGATGAAGAATATATCATTAAACACACTGCTAAGGAACCCAGTGAAGTGGCCTGTGACTTTTTGATAGGTGTCATTGGTATATGTGTGACTGGCTCAGATCAAACAGAGAAAAAATATGGGCAGAGGAGAATAAAAACAGAAATGTTCACCTTAAAGTGTCCTGAGACTAAGGTGTCTAGCTAATAAAAAAGAAAGTGAAAACCAGTATCAGTGGCTAATAAGGCAGAAAGAACACGTCTACCTTTAAGGCTGTGACATCCTTAATCCTGAGACATATGAGTGCTTTGACAAGCAGAAACTTAGCAATTGTTCCAGTTACTAATGACATGTGAACTGGTAGAGAAAGTAACATGACTTCTGGCATTGTTAATAGGATAAGTTTTAGAGTGGTGGTTTACAGAACATGTGTTGTGTGAGAATTTTTCTGGGTAGACAACACATGTGCATTTACTCACTCTTGATAAGGAACACATGATGTAACAAATGAAGATTCTATCAAAGTTCTCCTGAGTAAACCAAAAAATTTATTTGGATTACTAATAGGAATGTAAGTGAAGGGTTGCTTACCCAGTCATATAGGATTCAAAGGCAGCTGCATCACTTATAAGTTTATCCCAGTATGGGTGACAATTCATGAGATCTCCATACCTAATATTCTCTGCCATTTATTGCAAATAGAAGCTTCATGGATGAGAATGAAAAATGTCTTGCTCAATGCACATAACAATAAGTTCTTGGGAGTCAGTATAATAGAAGCACAGTGGCAGTATAGTCTCCCCTAGGGCCTGTGGACTGTCTAGCCACAACTCTTAGTCCAGTAATGGCACCAGGTATGGGTTTCATCTTTTGAAGTGGTACTTAAATCCAATCAGAAATTAGTTGGTAACTTTCATGATTTTTGTGGCACCATTGCACTAGTGGGCATTTTTGGCTGAGCCAATTATTATTGTAGCTCACCATTTTCACAGATGGTGGGAATGGCTAGTGACTATTTTTATCTACCAGTAGTGTTCTAGCACTATGAATGCTAGGCAGCAAGGATGAAGGTGCAGACCAGCTTAATTTATCCATGTTATAGGACTCAAGTATGTGGTATCTTCTGCAATGGGGTCTTACCATCAAGTGCTGAGGGAAACTAAGAGCAATGACAGCAGTCTGTGATGTTTGGGGGTCTTAAATAATTTCCTAATTGATGTAGGAGGTTCCAGGCCACTGTGAGAAGCACCATCCCTAAACAAGTGAAGATAGGCTGTATATGAAAGCTACCTGAGCAACCTAGAGGGAACAAGCCAGAAAAAAAAAATTTCTCCAAGGTTCCTGCCTCTGCTGGTGTCTGAGTTCTGGCCATGACTTTCTTTAATGAAAGACTCTACTCACACAATATAAACCAAAACAACAACAACAACAAAACTTTTTTTGCCCTAAATGTTTATCATACTAACAAAAACCAAACTGCAACAGGAAGATTCCTGACATCAGCCTCTAGCCAAATTGGTGAGATCCAAGTCAATGAGAGACTCTATCTCAAAGAAGATGGAGGAACTCTTGAGAATAAAACCAAAGTTGACCTTTGCCCTCCTCAAGAGCAGGTATGTACACACTCACCTTCACACAACTGTACTTGTATATGCATGAACATGTGCATACATACACACACCAAAATTTTAAATTAAAAATTCCATTTCTGTCTCCTCTGCTCAACAACATAAAATCCTATCTCCAGTCTTCTTTCTACAAAGGGTTGCACCACGCCCTTAATTGCTCAAGGCAAAACCTGGGAGCTATCTTTGCTTCCCCTCCTCTTTTCTAAGCCCTTGACCCTCAGCTTCCCCTTGGTGTTTTCTTCAAAGCAAATTTCAGATCACAGGATTTCTGAAACTGCACAACCAATCACACTGAATAAGTCATTTTTGTGTCTCCCAAAGACTACTATAATAGTTTGTTAGTGGATTCTTCACAATTATCAAAGTGTATTTTTTTAAGTGTAAAAGGTAGGTTGCAGAGGAGATGGCTCAGTCAGTGCAGAGGTTTAAATAGGACTATTTCCTCCATAGACTCAGGTGTTTGAATCTTTGGCCTATAGGGATTGGCACTATTTGAAGGTGTGGCCTTGTTGGGGTAGGTGTGACCTTGTTGGAGGAAGTGTGTCACTGTGGTCTCCCTGCCTGCAGACCAAGAGAGTAGAATTCTTAAATCCTTCTCCAGCACCATGTCTGCCTACATGCCACCATGTTTCCTGACACAATGATAAGAGACTAAGCTTCTTAAACCAAAAGACGTCCTTAAATTAAATGTTTTCCTTTATAAGAGTTGTCATGGTCATGATGTCTCTTCACAGCAATCAAGCCCTAAATAAGAAATCCAGTATGTGCTTGCTGTAAAAGAATGAAGACCTTAATTTAGAACACATGTTTCAGAAAAGCCAGGCTTGATAGCATGTGTTTAAAATCCTAACACCGTGGAGACAGAAAACAGGAGGATACTTGGGGCTTGCTAGGCAGCGGCAGCCAGTCCAGCCAAATAGGAGTGCTTCAGATTCAGCAAGATATTCTGTCTAAGAAAATAAGTTATAGACAAAAGTTATCAACCTCTGGCCTCTACATGCTCGTGCATGCGCGCATGCACACACACACACACGAGAGAGAGAGAGAGAGAGAGAGAGAGAGAGAGAGAGAGAGAGAAGGAGAGAAAGAGAGAGAGAGAGAGAGAGAGAGAGAGAGAGAGAGAGAGAGAGAGAGAGAGAGAGAGAACCTCAAGGTAGATCATGTGACTCTGTAGTAAAACTTCTCTGGTAGCTTCTGGTTGCCAAGAATAAAACCTAAACACCTCAACAGAGCATGCAAGGTGTTGAACACCTTTCCCCACCTCATCTTCATGGTTGTCTTGTTCTTTAAATTCCCTGATAAGCCCAAGACACAAAGGCTGAGAAGTGAAACCTGAGCCTGCTATTGTGAAAAACTGAGGGAAATATATCAACAGTAGAAGAAATAGAAACAAATCCATATCTACTGAAAGTTAAATACTCATAACCAAAACAGAAGTAACATTTAATTCTGTTTTTTAAAAATATTAAGTAAAATACATAATCAACCAAAAGTATTAAAAGTAATTGCTTGAGTAAGCAGGAGTGAAAGATGTTAAGCTGGGCATGGATGGCCAGCCTGTGATACCTGAGACCTTGTAGAAGAAAGAAAGAAAGAAAGAAAGAAAGAAAGAAAGAAAGAAAGAAAGAAAGAAAGAAGAGAGAATGTGGGATTGAGGGAGGGATGGAGGGACAGAGTGAGGAAGGAAGAGAAGGTGAAAGGAAGGAAGGGGAGGGAAAAAAGAAAGGAAGGAAGGAAGGAAGCAACAAACAAACAAAATGGGGATGGCAAGGGTCGCTAGGGATTGATTCATTAAAAAAAACTTCCTACCTTTTGTTACAAATCTCTAATATTTTATTTATTCACAGCATATGTCTGTTACTTTGAAGAACTAAAATATAGCAGAAGGTGTTGAGGGAAAGGCAGTAAGATCTTACAGAAATATAGAAAGAAAGAAAGAAAAAAAACATTCCATTACTGTAGAATGTTTTGCAGTTCCAAACATGAAAGAAACAAACAAAACAAAACAAAAAAAGACCACTGCCAGTATTGTACTGAGAATAGTTAGGCTGTGGTTCGGGGACTGCATCCACTGCTATTTGTCGCTTTGGCGATAGACTTCTTCCTAATGATAATCTTATAATGTGAAAATACACATGTAAATGAAGTAACTATAATCATAAGTAAAGCAATGGGGCATTGGTAAGCCACACATTAGTGCAAGAACTAGGCAGGACCAAGGAGAAGGTTGCTCTACATCAAAGGATGAGACAATGCAGAGCAGTTAAAGGTGAATTGAGCCCTGCTCTCCCACAGCTTCCTGGATGCTTTCTTGTACATTGCTTTGCACACTGTCAGGAGTATCACCCTAGCAAACTGTCATGACCAGCATTTTGGTGAGTGAAATAGAATATAAATCTAAGATTGCATAGAACAAAAGTAAATACTCCTGAAACTTTTGTCTTCTTGAATGTCTATGTAACACTGTGTCATTGTGTACAGTGTGTTCTTATTTTTAGTAAGAACAACTGAAAAAAAGAACTTTCCAAGTCTGTGTTTTGGCCATAAACACATTAAAACATATTACTTCTTAAGTGTACAATTCTGTTTGCTCTCACTTATATGTCTAGCAAACCCATTATAGGTTTTTCTGCCCAATGTACTCTATCCAAGGGTCTTTTATGGCAACACACAATTGCTTATTGATGAGGTTTATGGTGTTAACCCCCCAATAGGACATCCTCCTTCAGTCTTGCCAGGACAAAACATAAGCTCTCTGTATCCCTAGGTCCTACCTTATCCTATTTAGATGCAACCAATTGTATCACACTTGATTTATAACTAATTGAAAACTGCCTGTTGATCTTCTAAACCCTCGACTTCTTGGAGGCAGAAACTCTCATTTTCTCAATCCAGGATTCAGTTATGTTGCCAGAATGTTTACTGAACTAACACAAAAAGGATAAGCTGGGAAATTGAAAAGCCATTTTCTTATTGAAAAGTACTTGCTAATCAGTTGTACAGCTCTCTTAAGTGGCGTTTGTTGAGCACAACACGATAGAAGCTCCCCTCCCTTCCAGGGCCTTGAAAGAATGAATTCATTTGCCACTAAGCAACTCCAGTGTTATTGGCGAATGAGTATCTTCAAGTGTAGGTATCAGATTGACTTCAGAATACCTTCAAATCTCAAATATGTGTACAGATGCTCAACAAAAAAATTACACGTGACCAAAATATCCTTGACTCAAAATGTTAGTGGCAATTGTCACTTCAAAATGCAGTAATATGTTTTCTTGGAGACATGAAAAATGCACACACACACACACACACACACACACACACACACACACATATACTTTGGCTTTTGAAGTTTTTTTTTTTTAATAAAACAAGAAAAGGAGAAAGAAAAGTATTGTTTTAGTGCCCTGTGTCCCCCAGGAGACATAATCCTTTACATCCTGTTGGTGCAGACATGAGAAAGTGCTCAGGGCAGAGAAATGAAATCAATACTTTGATTCCATGGCAGACTGGGCACTCGGAAGCCTTCTCTGGGGCCGTCATTGCCACCAAGGCCCAGCTCCTCCAGACAAGGTTCCTTAAACTCTTTCCTCTTATGCCCAACACTGTTTATTTGCACAGTTATATACAATGGGTATAAATATCAAATATATACTGATAATAAATCATATATTTTAAATTATTGTCTGATATGTAGGTATATATGTATTTTACCATTTATTAAAGTTACATGCTAATGAGATGATGAGCTTATTATTTTTTGATGAAGAAACTTTACATAGTGGTGCACACCTTTCATCCCAGCACTCAGGACACAAAGGCAGGTAGAACTTTGAGTTTGAGGCCAGCCTACTCTACAAAGCTAGTTTCAGAACAGCCAGGGCTATACAAAGAAACCCTGTCTCAAAAAAAATTAAAAAGGAAAGATAGACCCTTTGGGCAGAGTATTTGGTACTGCAGGATATATAGCTTCTTCAAGGTTTGTCAATGTTGATCAATATTTCAGATTCATAATTAGAAATTCTAGTAATGCCACTTTGGATAAATTTGTAGTACAAAATGGCAGAAATATATTTAAGGCCACTGGAAAAAAACCTTTGGAAATTCTCTTCTACTTATAAGCCAAAATTCACTGAATGAATTTCCATGATTCAGTTCAGCAATTTAAATAATAATTTTGTAATCAAGCAACTTAAGGCAACATGACAGTGATATAATAATTTAATACTTATAAGCTGAAGAGTGATGATAGGAAAATATGTGAAATATTTACTTTCCATTGTTAATGCATACCATTTCTTTAAGAACAGAACATATAATATGTACATTAAAGCACTATAGTTCATAACATACAGTGGCATCTGAACCATTATGCTTGGGGCAGTGCACTGCACAGCACATGTGTTATGTACTCTGGTTAGTCCTGCATTGCAGAATAGGTGACACCTTGCTTCCCAGAAACACCTCAGCTTCATACACAACTGATTTTTAATTAATTTTTGGTTGTTGTGGATTCAGAATACTTTCACTATTTCCAAATATTTTGTGACTCCCACATTCAGTATGTGACTTTCATATGGAATTGTGACCCAGAATTTAAAAGTCTAGACTCAAGCTGAGTATAGTAGCACACACCTGGAATCTAAGCATTCAGAATGCAGAATCAGGGAGGTCTCTGTAAGTTCCAGAATAGCCTGTTCTATATAGTAAGTTCTGGGCCAATCGGAGCTACACAAGGAAAGGGAGGAGAAGACAAGAGAGAGGAAGGGCTCTAGGCTGGCATGCCCATGGAATACGCAGCCAAGGAGTGTAGAGTTGTTGAGCCTGGTCTTAATTTCATCATCTCGTCTATGTTTTTCCTTTCACCAGCAGACACTAAAATAAATTTCCTTGAACTATTCAAATCAAAGTTTCACTAATTTTTAAAATTTGGATGAACATTTGAATCTTCTGGGCAATCTTCCTAAAATATACATGTCTGATTGGAGATATTTGAAGTTCTGCATTTCTCAATCACTGTATGTGGTTCTGGTATTTCTGATGCCTAGATAAGATGCCAAAAGCCCATGTAATAATTCTTTGCTACATTAAGAAGCAGCAAGCAACCAAGTTAGTGAATGCATGATTCACCTTCTCTATTCCTGGACCACCTAAGACACAAACCCAGGGAATGGTATTACTCACACTGCGCCAAGTCACAAGTTCCCCACAAATATACCCATAGGCCAACTTAATCTCAACACTCTCCATGCATCAATCCGTGGGTGTTTCAACATTGTGTCAAGTTGACAATTAAAACCAACCAATGCAGCAAACTCTAAGAAATAACTCCAGAAGCCACCAAAGCCAACATGTGTGACTATCCTAAAGCTACGTTGTAAGGCTAGAGAGATGACTTATCAATTAAGAATGCTTGTCTCCTTTACAGGTGACTCAAGTCCAGTTCCCAGTAATCAGGTAAGGAGGCTTTCAAATGACTTATAACTCCAGCTCCAAGAGATCCAATGCAATGCAACTAAAGTCTTACATAATATATAAAATGAAAATTAAAAAACAGCAAGATGGAAAAAATAAAGGAGATTGTAAAGATCAAGATACAAATTTTGCTTATTTCTGATAAGAATGTAGTTTCTAATTCATCTTATAAATTAGAATTAACTAATTTCCTCCATTATCATCTTCATTACTTATTCATAATAGCCAGAACCTGGAAACAGCCTAAATATCCCTCAGTTGAAGAATGGATTAAAAAAAACTGTGGTACATTTACAATACAGACTACTACTCAGCTATTAAAAAAAGGAAATCCCAAAATTTGTGGACAAATGAGTGGGACTAGAAATGATCATAATGAGTGAGTTAATCCAGAAGCAGAAAGAGTCACATGGTATATACTCACTTTAATTAGGCACTAGCCCAAAAGGCATGTTTCACGAAAGTCTTCACTTACCAGGAGATTAAGATAGATATGAGGACATGCTACTGAGACTCTAGGTAAGAGAAATATAGGAGATGGGAAATAGAAGGGCCCAGAAGGTCCTAGAAACCTACAAGAACATCATGAGGGGTGGATTGGGACCCAGGGGATTCTGCTCAAACTATTGCACTAACCAAGGGCAATACAAGCAGTAAACATCGAACCCCTACTCTGATCTGGCCAATGGACAGGACATTCTCCACATGTGTGTGGAGAGCGGGGACTGACTCTGACATGAACTCTGGTACTCCATATTTGACCACCTCCTCTTGGTGGGAAGGCCTGGTGGCACTCAGAGAAAGAACAGGCAGGCTACCAAGATAAGACTTGATAGCCTATTGACCATATAGTGGGGGAGGAGGTCCCCCTGGGTTATAGACCTAGGGGAGGGGCTAGGGTGAAATCGAGAGGGAGAGAGGAACGGGGTGGGGGGGGAGGATATAAGTGATGGGATAACAATTTAGTTGTAATCTGAATAAATTAACAAAATTAAAACTTAAAAAAAATTATAATTAATATGTAGGTAATTGTAGTGGATGTAAACATGGTTTTTTGTTTTGTTTTGTTTTTTTGTTTTTTTTTTTTATACCAAATATGCAATGGGAAGCAGACTTGTGAGAGAACCGGTGATGTTTATCCACTAGAAGAGGAACTGCCCCTTTTGGGTACTCTGAGAGGATACATACATATACATACATACAGATATACAGACATACAGACATCCATACACATGAGCCCAAAGCAAGAGGCTGGGCCTTTTTGTCTTGGTATCTTTTCCTAACATTTGGCTGTTCATCGCCCCACTTGGAGACACTCCTAGAGAGAACTGCTCCAGAGAAAATCTTAAGGTTCTGAGTTCCGGCTGCTGTGGTTGCAGTCACCTTTGCTCAATTGCTGGTTTGCTGTTTAATGGGTCTGCTGGAATCCTGCCAACTATGCCAGTGGAATCTCTCCCAGGAGCCAAGTCTAAGAAGGTCTACTTCTCCTGTTCCCATTAACCTCTTTTCTCTCTAGGATAGATGGGTTGGAAGGGAGGTATAGGCATTAAAGAACCCTCAAATAAAGTTCAATACCTACAGATAATTATTTAGCATATTCCCTAATTTAATAGACATCATGAAACAAACAGTTATGGCTTCACACTGATTCTCTAATCTATCCTTTGAGCCCATTAGAAGTAATCCAGTGCTTGCCTAGAATGCAAGACATCAAATCCTTGGGCTCTATCCCCAAAACTGCATAAGCCAGGTGTCATGCACTTGCCTGTAATACCAGAACTCTCTGTAGGTGGAGACAAAATGATCAAGAGATTAAGTTTATTTTTAAACTACTTGAGTTCTAAGGCCAGCCTGGGCTAATGAGATCCTGTCCAAAACACAAAACAATACAAACAAACAAACAAACAAACAACAACAAACCCAAAGCAACAAAAGTCCACCGATTCAACAAAAGGTAAGAAGGAGTAAAAGTAAATAAACAAAATACAGTAAATAGAAGCGGCAAAGGCAAAAAGACAAAATAACTCCAAAATTATTTTTTCAGTCATCAAAATATGGACTAAAACAAAAAGACAGTCAGACTGGAAACAGATGAAGATTTGTGCAGGCACAGTGAAAAATCCAAAAAGGAATAAGAAAGCGATGCTCAGAGACTGAAATGCAAAGAATAAAGATGCAAAGGTAAAGCTCTAAAAGGCTGTTGAAAGAACTTAGAACCGGAAGACTCAACATGCTGCTTGAAACGGGCAATGAATGCACTCTAACTGTCCTGACAGGAAGAAAGCTATTCTGAAGAGACCGCTGTGTCCTTCCTTTTGACTCCAGGATTATTTAAACAGTTCTCTCCAAGAAATTTCCCAGGTGTCTCACGCTTGGAGACAGAAAAGGCCAAAGCCTGGTGCAGGCAGAGAAGGAGCTTGTCTCCCAGGAAGATGCCGCACAGTGCTGAGAGCTCCTCAGACCGCCACCCCTCCCCCTTTGCAGAAAATACTGAAGGTAATGGACAAGACCACATGATAAACAGAACTGGGTGCCTACTCATAGCATACTTCTCACCCTCTGTTTAAACTTAAGCCTTATGGCAGTACCCCAAAGATGAACTTGAAGCGGGGGTGTCAGTGGATCTATTTGTTCCTCTTCTGGTGTGACAGTATTGAATAAATCTCCTTTCTCTGGTTTTTGTCTTTTGTTGTTGCTGTTGTTTTGTTGTTGTTGTTGTTTGTTTGTTTTGTTTTTTGGTTTTTGGTTTTTTACTATTCTTTCTTTAAGTGGCCAATTGACAAGTGGCACCCTTTCACTTATAAAGGCTGCCAGGGACCAGGCTTTGGCCCTGGATACACATTGACAGCTGTACTGTTTTCTGTGGTCACTCTGTTATGCATTAAGGAATCTGAATGTTGTATAGTATTTATCTTTATGTGCGTACCTTGATTATTTTACTTAATGCAACATATCACCAAACACATCCATTGTCACAAATGGCAAGATAAATTTCTCTTTTCATGGGAGCAGATTTATGGTGTATGAACGTCATCGTCTTTATCCACTGGTGAGCATTTATGTTGATTACATACATCTGCTATCATGAATAATATTAAATAAATAAAAAGACAGAGCTAGAGAGATAGCTCAGAGGGCAAGCATGAGCATATGTGTTCAATCCCCAGAACCCATGTAACAATCCTGGTGTGGATGTGCATATTCCTGTAACCCCAAAACTTCTGGGGGAGTAGGAGTGGGTGCAGGAGAATTGCTAGGTCCTTGAGTACAGAAATTCAGTTCCAGGCTCAGCTAGAGACTTTTTCAAAGGGAATAGGGTGGAGAGTAACAAAGTAGAATATGCAACAACCTCTCATGCTCTATAAACACACACACACGTGTAGGGGGGCATGCGTGCACGCATACATGTAACATTATAAGTAGACCCCAAGTGAAAACACAAGCATATTTATAGGTAAGAACACTTAGTATTGGTAAGAAAATAATACTATATAGAGCAGTCTGCAGATTCAGCACAGCCCTTTCCCTGCTGGTTAGTTTTGCTGTCAATTTGATATATAGTAGAATCATCTGTCTGAATTGTCTAGTGTAGACTGCCCTGTGTGCGTGTTTGTGGAGGATAATGTTGATTACTTTAATTGAGATTTGAAGATCTAGCCACTGTGTGTGGAACCATTTCCCAGAAAGGGAATTCTTGACTGTGTAAGAGTAAAGAAAGCAAACTTAGTACTAACAGTAATGTTTCCCACTCTTGTCAATGGAATTGATATGACAAACTGCTTCAAGTGTTTGCTGCCTTGACATTCAATAATGAGAGACTGTAGCTTGGAATTGTGAGGGAAATTTTTTCCTCCTTTTAGTTACTTTTCTAGGGTATTTTATTAAAACAAGAATGAAGCCAAGACATTTACCAAAATGTTTTTTGACCTTTCCTGGGGAGACATGAGCTAACATGCATTTACCCTGGATAGGGAATTGATGAGAAACCAGATTAGCCATTACCATCCAAGTCCAACCCATCAAGACAGTGAGTTTATTTAGATTACTTATAGAAACGTAAATGGGGGTTAGTTACAGAAATGGCACAAAGACAGCTGTATCACTGAAAAGCTCATCCCATTCTAGGTTCTGCAATGAATAGTCCTGGAGCTTCCTGCATACGTGCATACATGCAGGAAGCTTGGCAAGTCGGAAAGTCTTCTTTTCTTCATAGCCCTTACCTGGACAGGGAGGATCCTCCTAAACCTTGTACATTTCCGAGAGTTCCTGAGACTTGTGAGTTGTTTACCTTCTATGTCTTAAGCTTTCTCCAAGATAGGTTGTTTTAATTTAAAAATTCCTGGGCCTTAAGGAGACTAAAAGGGAACATTTCAACACAGAGGAAACATTTTCATTAAAAAAAAATTGATCTTCAAATTCAAAAAAAACAAAGAATCCAAAAGAACACAGATAACTTTGCAAAGATATAAATTTGTTTTGAAGGTTGAATTTCTTTTTATATACTACTAAATTTAGTGAATTTTATTCCTTAAAAATGAATTTTATCTCTCCAGATAGTGTTAGAAATGTGTTTAAAATAATCATAATTTTGCAATTTATGAAAATCCCATGGAATATGGGTTTATTGTTCCAAAGCTTCAAGGAGTAACATGCCAGGAATTTGAAAACATGAACTTGAATTTATTTGCTGTATTCTATAATGGTAAAATGTATTCTTGGTATTAAATAAAAATACTTACTTTAAAAACCAAACTTGGCAGATCTTAGCCTTTTCAAATTTGAACTCATTACAAAGCCACAATCATTGGGAGAGACAGACACAGCTGATGGATAGAAGTGAGAGTCTAGCAATAAAGTCATACATGCACATCTACAGTCACTGGTTTTTAGACAAGTAACCCTAATCCAGAAAATGGGGGTTGGGATGGTCTCTTCTGCAAATTATATTAGAACACTTGAATAATCGCATGACAAAAGCATAAAATTTGGCCCATCCACTACATCATGGGGGTTGACTGCCTCAGAGATTGAGGATCTGAGTTAAAATCCCAAAAGTCACATAAAGTTGGGTGTTGCGGCATACATCTGCAATCTCAGTGCTTCTATTGGAAAATGTACACAAGACAGAAAAGTACCAGGAAGCTCACAGACCAGCTCACCCAGAATGTACAGCACCAAACTAAGACATGCTGCCTTAAACAAGGTAGAAACAAAGGACCAATCCTGATATTGTCCTCTGACCTACATACACCCAGAGAGAGAGAGAGAGAGAGAGAGAGAGAGAGAGAGACAGACAGAGAGAGACAGACAGACAGACAGACAGACAGACAGACAGACAGACGGACGGACAGAGAGAGACAGAGATAGAGACACAGAGAGACAGAGACAGAGACAATGAGACAGAAAGACAGAGAGACACACATACAGAGAGAGAGACAGAGACAGAGACAGAGAGACAGAGAGACAGCAAGACAGAGAGAGACACACACACATACACAGAGAGAGAGACAGAGAGACAGAGAGAGACAGCGAGACAGAGAGAGAGACACACACACACATACACAGAGAGGGGGGAGACAGAGAGAGAGACAGAGAGAGACAGACACAGAGACAGAGCCACACACAATACACAGAGAGAGAGAGAGAGAGAGGGACACACACATACACACACACATAAATACACACATCTATCCACAGTGAGACCACTTGGAATCTACTAGGAGGATACATTGTGGTGGTTAGAATGAGAAATGTGCCCTTACAGGTTCATGTACTTGAACATTTAAATCTTTTGTTAATGTTGTTTGGGAAGTTATAGAACCTTTAGGAAGTATAGCGTTGTTGGTGGAAATGTCTCTGGGAGCAAGCTTTGGTGTTTTATGACCTAGTCTCATGTGCTTCCTATGTGTGGATAAAATGTGACCAGCTAGCTTCTGGCTTCTGAGGCCATGCTCCCACTACCTGCTGCCATGCCTTCCCCACTACAATGGATGTTATCCCTCAAGAACCATAACCCCAAATTAACCCTTTCCTCCTCTGTGTTGACTTTGCTTGTGCTGTTTTATCCTGGCACCAGAAAAGTCACTAATGCAGGTTACTACAGACTGAAAACAACAAGTGTTGAAAAGGACTTGAAAAAAGCACACTATTTGCCGAGTGATTATGTGCATATAAAAATAGTTTAGCCACTAAGGGAAACTCTTTTAGTGACTCAAAAGTTTAATGTAGGCAAGGTTAGGGGGCATGGCTCAGCTGATAAAGCTCTTGATTCACAAGTGTTAAATCCTGAGTTCAAGCCCACAGAAGCCAAGTCAAACAAACTAAAAGAGATAGAGTGTGCTAGTAATCTCAGCACTAGGGAGGTAGAAATGGGTGCATCCTTGGAGTTCACTGGCCCTACTTGAAAATTCTTGCCTTGCTAATTTGGTGGAAAGCATCTGAGGAATTACAACCTTGGTAACCCTTCGGCAGTCACACAGTTACGCATTCGCACATGGGCATACCTATACACTTACATACTCCTGTTCATAACACCTACATAAAATATTAACAATGTAAGTATATGATATGGTATCATGTATAAATCAAAATATGATGGAAATATTGGAGAAGCTGATGCACAAAAGCATGAACATAGGTTCAAATACACCTTATCAAAGATTAGTTAGAAAAACTAGAGGAAAATAGATGACACTTAGGAAACAAAATTTAATAAGTTTGATGTAGAGAGGATCCATTCATATGTGGAAACTTCCATAACAGGAAATCACTTTTTAAAAACCACATATGAAGTTTTGACAGAACCAATCATGTGTTAGTCCATCAAAGAAATTTCAACAAATTCCAAAAGCAAAAATCAAAGAGGCCACGTTGACTGCACAAATTGAATCAAAGGAGACAATATCAACAGAATTCTACCCCAAAGAAAATCCATGTGCCTGGATGGTAAGATCTTGTGTTTAATTAATTAATGGGTTAGAGGGGGAGTCAACATTAGAACCTGACCAGGAAACAAACATCCATAGCAAGGCAAGGTAGAATGCTGCTTCCATAGCTTCAATAGAGCAACACCAGACACTAACTTGAGATAGAGAATGTACAGACTTCCAAAACCTGAAATCCATCAATTTCCCAAGTGAAGTGAACACAGGACTCCTTGAATATATTGTATAGCCAGTAGCCAGTTCACCAATTCAGCTAGTCTGCCTGACTAGGGGGTCCACTATCTCCACCTACTATGCACTGGGATGATTACAGGTAGCTATCATGCCTGCTTAGCTCTTATGTGGGGGGCTGTAGATCCAAACTGCAGTCCCCATGCTTGCTTGATATGTGCTTACCTACTGAGTAATCTCCAACAAACTTTTAAAGCAATAATTCCAGGCTTTGACTTACAGACAGGTTTTTCAACTTGCCATTGGAGAGATGACTCAGTAGGTAAGAGTACTTATAGCTCTCAGAGATGATCTGGGTCAGATCCTGGCACCCACATGGTGGCTCAAAACCAACCTGTTCTCCAATTCCAGGGGATCTGATGCCCTCTTCTGATCTCTGCTGGCACCAGAGACACGTTGAGTTTTTATAAGCTCAAGCAGACACACACACACACACACACACACACACACACACACACACACACAAATTTTCAACTTCATCATGCTGAGAAAACAGACTTATCTACTCATTCTGACTGTCATTTCCAATACAATGGTCTATAAATCCCAGGCAAATTGCAAGACTTTGTGATAAGCTTAACATCACATGATTCTGCTCAGCTGTATACTAACACAAGTGTCCTGACAAAGTTGAAGGTAGGCAAGGCTGAGCTGTGCTGTGCCAGGCATTAGTGACACAAATAGGCTTTGGAGTTAAATTCTGTTCACATTAGTGTAGTCCGTGTACTTTGGAGGAAAAATGTGTTTAGTTTACAATGGCCTTCTCAGCATATAACCCCACTGTGAGCTGAGAATCTTCTCTATTTTATTACAGGTTGTCCCACCAATGGTTAACAGCAGAAGATGTGCATAGACAGCTGAGCTTTACCCCAGTACACTGCACATATACCACAGAAGCAAGAGAGTATGTATGCAAGGCATAACGCCCTAGGACAGAGGACTTTCAAATACACCAACCACTGGGCCATCTTCTCACTTAGCATCTGTCCTCTATGTATAGTTTTGCCCACATATGTCCGGCAGATATTTTTCTTCTGAGCCAATGAGACCGACTAGAGGATGCCCTATGCTTAACCCTTCTCAGTCTTCCTTCAACCCTCACTTACAGGAACAGCCTCCACTTAAAGGTGCAGCCTCTCTGGAAGCCCACGTGAACCCAGTGATGACTCAGAAAAACGGCAACTCTGGAGCTCTACATGGGACCAGGAGGTGGCTCCCCAGGTCTGAGGCTTTCCTTTAGGCACCTCAGCTGGTCAGTCCCAGTCCCCAGCAGGTGTCTGCTGCTCCTGTGTCCTTATGGGGCAGGAAGGCATGGTGGGGATGGTGATCCAAAGGAGGAGCTCTAGTGAATCCTCTGAGTTTCAGCTGCCCCAGACAGAGAAGGTATTTACTTCCTGAGATTCAGAAGCATCCTCTTCTTCCCAGGGAAAACACTTCAACTCAGAGGAAGGGCAAAAAATCCTTGAACTATGAGTTTTATACACATTTTTCATTCATATATCATGACAGCTACTTAAACTGGGTTTCTATTTTCCACACATTATTTTATTCCATGCAAGACGACCAGGGAAAGATGCCTACATCAATTAATGTTATATGTAGGTTCGTGTTAAAACTTAGTTCCCATCATAGATGGATAGACACAGATTTAACCTATAAAAAAAATTGAAAAGAAATTGTGGCCAGTAGCTTATTCCTGATGATAAGTAACAATAGATGAGCATAGCACAAAAGGCATTTTACACTTCTAAGCTTTCAGATTTAGCCATACACATTTCAGCTTAGAGATAAAGTGTTTTCTATTCAGTTTTCTCTCTAATCTCTAGGAGCTTATTAGAAACCTTATCAGTAGCACCTTGCTTTCAATCATTTCATTACAGGAAAATATTTTCCCGAATGATCAGACATTGCAGTCTACCTTTCTAGCAAACTGCATGAAGCTGGTCACTTACAAAGCAACACACGAGAGGGGCAC